>NC_142349.1:2975000-3027500 GCF_059441175.1 Urocampus carinirostris | reverse complement strand
GACACGTGACGACACATGCAATGCATTGTTTCCGTAAGTACTAATGGTTGCTAACGCCATAGCTTATCTAGCAATTTGTCATTTTGCTACCGGAGGCTAAACAGATTTGTCCAACCATATATCAATTATGTCCAAAACCTTACTGTACCTCCATTGAATGCTTTCCGTGTTTTTGTCCGCCATGGTCCTTGATTTTGCGTCTTGCCGAGCGCAGAATAGTAATGTGCAGGTCGTAAGAATGTGTCTCATCTGTTCACACAGCGGGCACACAGGGACGGACAACTCGCTCGCTCATTCACACCTAGGGACAATTTGGACCGACCAATCCACCTGAAATGCATGTCTTTGGAATGTGGGAGGAAAACCGGAGTGCCCGGAGGAAACCCACGCAAGCACGGGGAGAACATACAAACTCCACACAGTAAGTCTGGTAGCTGGATTTGAACCCACACAGGAGGTTCCCAAGACCTTAGAACTGTGCCGCACACGCGCTAACCACTGCGCCGCCGTGCTGCCCCTTATCAAATGTATCCAATGAAAAGATTATGCAGTTTAGATTACACTTCGTAAAATGTAACGACCATCAAACAAAACAACTTCAAATACTGTATATACACACATATAAGCCCCACATTGCCCATAAGTGACTTCTTAAAATTTGTTTTAAAATAGCCACATATGACCAAAATTCTAAATATTAATAAAGGGTGTACATAAACATCGATAATTATTAATTATGTAGTTAATATAGATTACCATACAGGTAAAAAGCTAAAAATACACACAGCAGACACATTCCAAAATATCAGATATGTAACGGAATTAGAATCACATGTGAAAGTGGCCCATGTCTGGTGTGAAAAAAGTGAATTTGTGACATTCAGATGGACTTGAAGAGATCGGATACAGGTTGCATCCATGCAAAAAAACCCTGATTTTTCTGCAATATATTCCTAGCCTAGTCTTTTGCTAGCGCTTTTCATCTTCAGTCATTTACCGACCTTTTTTTAACAAGATATTTGTTCTGTAAATAAATCATTTTTTAAATGTTTATTCTAAGTTATCTTTTGAATACATAGATGAATGAAGGGCAGCACAGCGGCGCAGTGGTTAGCGCGTGAGCGGCACAGTTCTAAGGTCTTGGGAACCTCCTGTGTGGGTTCAAATCCAGCTACCAGACTTCCTGTGTGGAGTTTGTATGTTCTCCCCGTGCTTGCGTAGGTTTCTTCCAGGCACTCCCACATTCCAAAGACATGCATTTCAGGTGGATTGGCTGGTCCAAATTGTCCCTAGGTGTGAATGAGCGAGCGAGTTGTCTGTCCCTGTGTACCAGTTCAGGGTGTTCCCTGCCCACTGCCTGATAATTGCTGGGATGGGCTCCAGCACCCCCGCGACCTTACTGAGGATAAGCGGTGCAGCTAATGAGATGAGATGAGATGAATGAATGCCCTTCAATTGTCTTATATAAAGTATAAATATAAGACTATTGAAGGGCTTCTCTTTTCAGTGCAAGTAGAACAAATCAAAAAGATAGAATGTGGAAAAGGATAAAAACCCTAAAAAAAAAATGATATTGAATAAATATTTGAATTTTCATAGTGGTAGTTGGAAAGAACATTATCCTCGTGAATGCTGTAGTTGGCAGTATATTGCGCAATAGCATTTTCATGTAAATATTGAAATGAGAATTGTGCTGATATACTTTCTATAAATAATGCAATGTTAATATGCTTTGTCTTTGCAGGTTAGGATACACTAGATGTGTTCTTGAACTATTTTCATGTAATTTTGGAACCAGGAACCAGGTCTAGGTTCAGAGCTTTGGGGTTGCTAAGCACCCAAAGTGTCTGACTGGTTAAAAAGGTTTTTTCATTACACTTAGAGATTTAGAATCATTTAAAACTGTTCAGGAGTGTCGCATCTTATTTGAAAACATCGCATTACACTTTGTGGTTAGCAGAAACATTATTACAACGCCTTGCGCAGTTTTAAATCATTTATTTCTGATAGAGTACACACACAAATAAAAAAAGTGGGGCGGGGAGGGGGGCGGAAGCGGTGCTAGGAATCAAATGGACTGAACTGTTTCGAGGCAGTGAGATATTTCTGGTACCGCATTGTCCACATGTTTTGTTTTGTTTGACTTTTTTTAGTATTTATCTAGCAGTTTTCATCATTTTAAACCAATCCTGTCCTTTATGAAAAGTGACATTTGAAAATGCTATAATTTTTTGGAGGTGCTTGAGTTGAATTTGGGGGTACTTGAGCACCCTCAAAAACTGGCTGGTTACGCCCATGTTTGAAACTAATCAGTCGCCTGGTCTTTTTGCCTTTATTTTAAAGAATTCTGACTGTCTTTGTGAGCTTTAAACAAACAGCAAGTCCAAAATGAAGGCTTTGGCAATGCCTTGCAGCAGCAACCCATCACGCTTATGCTGACTGCTCCCAGTAATAAGCCAGACTCAGACTCTCCGCTGCGGAACAGCAGTCCTGCTGGTGAAATTGTATAAGCTGGTGGTGTAGCGGCTTTGCAGTACACATTAACTGAGTTACTTGTTAAAAACTGCATTTTCACTGGTTGGATTTATGTGTTGGATACATTTTTTAAATTATAATTATTACTGTAATTTGAAAATGTTATGCTTCTTGTTAGGGTCTTTTACGCCTCCCTCCACCAGAGGGCACCAACTGGGTTTGCAATTGAGCACAGGGGTGTCCAATCACCGTACACCTGTCCCAAAATATCCTCACTCTAATGCAATTTTGGACGGTACATGTCGTCAGGTCATTTTAATTTCCACTGTCATGCCAGGTTTGTTTTAGTTTGTTTCGAGTTTTTAATTCGGACATTTATTAGTAGTTTAGTGCTCACTTGTTAGCTTGTTACCATGTTCCTCACATTTTCCATTTACAGTTTCTGTGTTTGCTTCTGCCTAGAACTTTCCCAGGTTTCATTTTGTTTGGACTTATCATTTGTCTTGTGCCCCCTTGATTGTTATAATTTGTTCCTGGTTAACTGGGTCATGTTAAAAGACATCCAGGCAGAAATTATAACTTTTACTGAGATATGAACGATAAATGAAATGATTACTACATATTAAAGCACGGCAGCTATGACATACAGAAGAGGCAGATTAATGAAACACATGATCTAGCTTTCTTTTCATCTGTTCTACTCTCTCTCAGTCTCTCTCGATCTTTTTAGAGCTCTTCCTTACCATCTTTCTCACTTTGCCCATTCTCTTTCTATGGTGTACCTAATTATGCAAAATATGTCTGAAAACGATTCTTTCTTTTCATTAAAAATGACCAACCTGTATTTTTTTCAATTGTTCACAGATCAAGGAGAAACATGCCACCTATCCATGTAGGCTGCTGAAATTGCAACAGTCTATATATTTCAGCTAATTGTCAGACTAAGTGCAATTCATTTTGGGCTCTAGTTCTCAACTGGTTTGACTTCAGGACCCAGCATTCCACAGTAATGATGAGCTGTGTCCCAAATCAAGAAATAATTTCCACTTATCAAATGTCTCATCTCATCTCATTAGCTGCACCGCTTATCCTCAGTAGGGTCGCAGGGGTGCTGGAGCCCATCCCAGCAATCGTCAGGCATTGGGCAGGGGACACCCTGAATTGGTTGCCAGCCAATCGCAGTGCACACAGGGACGGACAACTCGCTCGCTCATTCACACCTAGGGACAATTTGGACCGGCCAATCCACCTGAAATGCATGTCTTTGGAATGTGGGAGGAAACCGGAGTGCCCGGAGGAAACCCATGCAAGCACGGGGAGAACATACAAACTCCGCACAGTAAGTTCGGTAGCTGGATTTGAACCCACACAGGAGGTTCCCAAGACCTTAGAACTAACCACTGCCCCGCCGTGCTGCCCCTTATCAAATGTATCCAATGAAAAGATTATGCAGTTTAGATTACACTTCGTAAAATGTATTCACATTTTTTTTAAATGAGACGACCATCAAACAAAACAACTTCTAATACTGTATATACACACATATAAGCCCCACATTGCCCATAAGTGACCTCTTAAATTTTTTTTTAAAATAGCCACATACGACCAAAATTCAAAATATTAATAGCTAGATAGATAGATACTTTATTCATCCCCGTAGGGAAATTCACACTTCCAGCAGTCTACCCCGTTGTTTATTAACAGATTAACATGATGCCCTAGGGGTGCTTGTAGCGGAGTGGATGACGTCACGCCAGTCCAAAAGTTCGACATCCCTGCAGCAGATGGAAAACTTTTCTTTGTGAAAATCCAGGGATACACCACCTCGTGTTAGCAAGTCCGCCTCCTCTCCGATTCCCCCCGGCTTTCGTGTCTCTGTTTAGCGGCGTTGAAGCCGGATAGTTCCGGGTAGCTCCAGGTGGCTACACGTTAGCGTCCGGAATGCTAAACGTGAGCCATGTTTCCGCAAAACACAGCAACTGCGCTCCCTGTGCGCTCCGATGTTTTCCACCAGCACTCGATGATCTTATTTGGTCGTGAGTTCGCATTTACCATGATTACGGATGGTACTGAAGACTTATAACGCCGCTAGCCGCTTCGCTAGCTCCGGCTCTTCTTCCACGATAGGCCCCTCCATCACGCCGGCACGAGAATTCTTTAGGGCAAGGAGTTAAAATTCCTTGTATACACGCATTTTTTGTGCGCTAAAACCCATGTCCCATAGGATAGAAGTAATCAATCCATAGTGTAGTTGTCAAAACGGGAAGAAAAAACACCTAAGATAGGAGCAGACAATAAAACAATAGGGCAGCTGCTGGAAAAGGCAGCCGCTCGTGGCAGCGCCGCGTTGAAAAAAAAAAAAAAAAAAAAAAAAATATATATATATATATATATATATATATATATATATATATATATATATATATATATATATAATAAAAAAGGGTGTACATAAACATCGATAATTATTAATTATGTAGTTAATATAGATTACCATACAGGTAAAAAGCTAAAAATAATGTACAAAAAAATAAACCCTTTACTGTACCTTCTAGCAGCACTTCAAAGGCAGACACTCATACACCATTTTCAAATGGTGCAATAATTGCCTTCTTCGACTCGATTGTTGATGTCACTGTTTTCCGTGTTTACTTCGCCATATCAATAACTATTCTGAAAAAATCAACAAAATCACAATAAAATTAGATGTGATCCCTCTCAAAAAGCACCAATTAACTGAACAGGTAATAGATATTGAGCACAGTAATATTGTTAATTAGTATTAGGGAGGGCAGCATGGTGGCATGGTGGTTAGCGTGTGTGCGACACAGTTCTGTAGTCATGGGTGTCAGACAGGACAAAAGGAAGACTGAGATCATATGCGCTCGTTTCTTGGTTTTATTGAAAGGAAGGAAATGACAAGGTGGGATTCTTCGATCCGTTGGTTGGCGGATTGACGGAACTTGACAGGCGGGTGAAGGCTTGGCGGGAATGGTCGCGGACAGGCGTAATCGTAGTGTTCGGAAAAGAGTTCAGGAGTCAGACGGGCAGGGCAGATTTACAGAAACGGGTCGGCAACGGAGATCAATCAGAAGAAAACAGGGAGCAGGCAGAGTCAGAGGTACGGGCTACTGAGCTGAAGGCAACAGGTAGCCTGCGTACAATCGGACAAAGTGTTACCGGAAGCTGGGGATTTAATTGTACAGGGTGCGTCAATCAGCTGTCCTGGCTGTTGGCACCAAAAACCTGAGCACAGGTGTTCCCAACACATGTGATTGTGACAATGGGTCCAAATCCAGCTGCCAACCTTCCAGTGCAGAGTTTGCATGTTCTCCCTGTGCTTGCATGGGTTTACTCCGGTTTCTTCCCACATTCCAAAAAACATGCATTTCAGGTTAATTGGCCTGTCAAAATTGTCCCTGGGTGTGAATGAGCGAGCGAATTGACTATCCATGTGTGCCCTGCAACTGGCTGGCAACCAGTTCAGGGTGTCCCCTGCAACTGGCTGGCAACCAGTTCAGGGTGTCCCCTGCCCACTACCTGAAGATGGCTGGGATGGGCTCCAGCACCCCCGCGACCCTACTGAGGATAAGCGGTGCAGGTAATGGATGGATGGACGGATGGATAGTATTAGGGAGTGTAATTGAAACCCCCACCCAGTTGTTCTTAAGGATTCTTTTCTTGCCATTATTTTCCCAAGACAAAGGAAATGGGTCAGTGAGCCACATTTGGATCCTGGCCCATCCGTTGAGAAACACTGTTTTAGATGTATCCCTCATTCGTTACATTCAATTATAAATACAGGAAAAACAATGTTCTTCTTTATTTAACTGTTGTTTTTTAATGCTTTTTAAAAATTATTTATTCCACTGATATTGGTAGGGTATATTTGGTGGGAGTGTGGATTAGATAGTGGTAGTGGCGGTAGACGCTAAATTTTTGCAATTAAAGAAAAAAACGGGAAAAATTCGAAAGCAATGACGTATGTTTTCTTTTCTTGCCTTCGTTTCCCCCACACACACTCCCACAAAAGCACACAAACGCACACACTACGTGCTTATGCACACAGCTTGCCTCGTAATGGCTGCCATTTCTCATTGTTTGCATCTTGCTTTGTATGTGCCGCCATTTTAACCCTGCAGGAGGAGGGGCAGGAGCAAAATTTGCATAACATTAAATTCTTAACGGCAGCGAGCTATTCCTAAAATTGACATATTATTGCACAACATGTGAATTGATCTTAATTCAATTATTTGACATTGGCTACGTTCCTATAAGTTTTTTTTTGTTTCTGCTTTTGGGCAAGGAGATTTTTGTTGCTGCTAAATGTTATTGCACTTCTTTTCATTGCACTATATGTACCATGCACTATTCTTTTTCATTGGACGATTATTGTAACTTAAGCATGTCTCTAAACACTACGTTGGAAATATGTTTTACCTATATACCCTGACGGTCTTTCGTCTTTTTGTTCCCCTAAAAGTCTTTATGACATGATTTACCCTCGAGTGTCATGTCTAATCGGGTTCCATTCACTATTTCACAACGTTGATATTAATGAAAATAAATACAATCCAATTAAACCTATTCATCCTTCCTGCCCATAAAAAAATAAATAAATAAATAAATAATAATAATATAAAAAATATACACACATCCACACACGCACACGGGAAATTATCCGTGTCCTCATTCTGAACATGTATTTGATCAAACTGGAAATTTCTAAAGCTATAAGAATGAGCAATGGTTCATTATGATGTTTGTTGTTGTTAAAAACATGATTGTTGTTGTTGAGGATGATTATAGTAGTACAGTATTTGTGAAATTAACAACAACGAATAACGATGGTCATGAAAATAATTTTAACAGCAAATTGAGAAGGTGAAAAAAATAAACTTTTACTTATAATAAATGTATAATGTGTATAATGTGTCGCTTTTGAAATAAAAACTGCCAACACAATTTTATATGCATTTGAATTTTATTATCATATTAGTATTCCACTGTGAAAATATTTGTACAATAAATAAATTGGATTTCACGATTAAAGAATCTTAATAAATAATTTACTGTTTGAAATGTGAACCATTAACACTCGGGTTCGCTCTATAATTAAGAGATTTTTCCAGTATCCTCAAAAAGTCGTTCAACCATGCCAAGCAGTTCCTGAGAAGTTTGGATCCTAAAATAAATCCCCACATTCTGAAGTTTTCCTAAAGAATAACATCGTAAATTAACACTTTTAAAAAGGAGCAGGAAAAAAAACTGCTCGTCTCTTGTAGATCAAAAATAGCACAAAAAGGGTATAACAAAAGAGTGACTTTGTGTAAAACAGAGGACACAGCATTACATCCCGTGGCCCATATCAGGCCAAACAATAGATTTAATGCTGAGAGAAGCATTAGATAAAAGAGCCACTTTAAGTCAAACAACCTGCCGTTTTACAATGTCCACTGGATATCACCAAAGCCAATGTGCCATTTGACCCATTGTAGTCGTTAAGCTGACTACTCTTTATCAAACAGAGTCATTTGTGCAAACGCCCATTCAGGTGTTATTTGATTTAAAAAGAAGAAGTATTTGTTTAAGGCAATATGATTACTCTCACCTGGATTTCTTGGACTGTTTACCCCCATAAACACTATATTTTTCATTGATCTCATGGGCAACAATCAAATTAGCCGGTTACATTTTTATAAATTTTATTTACCAAGAGATTAAATTTCATGCAATAAAACACTTCCAAAGAAGCCCTATTGCATTGAGATTTTTCAGGCAAATGATCATTTTTTGGCTTGAAAAAAAGAGAGATATTACTTTGCCGTTACGGCAGTGGCTCAGGAGGTAGAGCACTCGTCTTGGGATCAAGAGATCGCAGTTTTCATCCCGGCTCCTCCGTGTTACACGTGGAAGTGTCCCTGGGTAAGACACCGAACCCCTAATACCCCCAAAAAGCAGGTTAGCGCCTTACATGGCTTCACGGCCGCTATTGGGAAATGTGAAACACAATGTAAAGCGCTTTGGGAAGTCTTGACTTGAAAAGCGCTGCATATAAATGCAGATCGTTTCATTTCATTACGCTTAACCATCCTCTTGTCCTTGTTTTAAATGTGATGTTTTTATGTTGAGACCTATAAAAAGTCAGGTTGAAAAATATATCATTCAGGGGATTTTTCCCCTGGGTTTTAACAACATTGTGGTGGGTCTTTGGACCAGAGGACAACAGGAATTGATTAAAGTTTGTATTTTTAACGTAAAATTTTTATTTTCATATTTTGTATATTTCAAAACCAATTGGATGAATTGGACACTTTATAGACAAATAGACAATGAAACACAACCTGGGCATTTGAATGCAAACGTGGAAAAATAATGATTCGTTTTTTGCTGTCTATTTTCCTAAAGCATTGCCTAGGTATCGGATTTAACCCTCCTGCTGACTTCGGGTCAAAATGACGCGCCACTGTGTTGTTAAAACCCGGACAAAATCCCCTGAATTAAATTTGATTTAACTTGAACTATTATGACTATTCCTAAATTGGTCCCAACAGTAGATAAAATGAAACGTTGTTTTTATTCCCATCCCTATGTGAGCTGTATGAGAAAGTACAATGATGGTCTTTAAAATGAGGACAACACGAGGGTTAAGACTCTACATTGGCATACACACAAAAAATACATTAATCAGCAATTTTTTTCTCAAGCCCTAACCTTTTGCATTTTTTTCAAACCAATACAGCCCGCGACTCAAAAGCTTTGGAGTCCCCTGAAGTATACGAAGATACGAAACGTGTGCAGGTAAATGCAAACCTGAAAAATGAATCGGCTCATTTTATCTATATTATTTTACAATGCCAATGCATCGCTTTTTAAGACTCTTTATCCGTATTAAAAAATATTTTCTTTATTCTCCTGCTCCTTTTCTTTTTTTTCAAACCACTGTGTCCTGTGACTCAAAATGTTTAAAGACCCCATTTGTTTCCCAATGCAGTGTTTTTCAACCAAGGCCCCGGGGCGCACTCGTGTGCCATGAGACTTTGTCTTGTGTGCCACGAGAAATTGACCAAATTTATAATTTTATTCAAAGAATGCGATTGTTCAGTATCCTTGGTTTCTTTCCAGTCGTCAGTCAAATAACTAACATTAACCTATAACAGTAGGTGGCGGCAGTTTGCTATTTTTTCCCATTCATTTTATGTACTAATCATATGCTCATTGTGTAGTACAGGGAAATACATTTAATAACTTATTTCATTTGAAATAACAATGATACATTTGAATTTTAGTAAACACTCAAAATAAGGATAGACGATGTCAATGGATTTTGAACATGCAAGGAGAACGGGGAGTTAATCCTTCACATAAGGACGCCAAATCTGCTCTAAAAACCTTCCACTCAAGGCCTTTCTTTTTAATAAATGTTAAAGTTTGCACAGAAAAGCCCCAAAAACTTATCAATAGCGTGACATATTGCACGTGATTTTGCTGATTTCTTTTATTATTTTATCATCCATCTAACTATCTATCTAATATATATATATATATATATATATATATATATATATATATATATATATATATATATATATATATATATAAGAACAAGGAAAATAGTAGTCAAAAATGAAAAAAATATCATTTTATTTCATCTTAAGTATCATTTAGGTTGTGTCTGTTATGTTTTGGTCATGTTTCTAAAAACAGAAATTCTATTGACAGCAAAATTAAACACCAAAATCAGTAAAAACCTGTATTACCTCCCGAGCAAGGGTAACACCAAAAGATAAAAAAAAAACTCTACTGTCAATTTAAGCAATATGATTATTTAAGCTTACTGCTGGGGATAATTTTTTTAAACATTTCCAAAGGGCTCAAAAAGGTTGAAAAACACTACACTGGTGTAAAATGTCACTTTTAATTTTGCAGTGCCATCACTGCAATCTCACCGACAGCAATGCAAATCTCGCCAAAAGCCCTCGTTTTTTGATGGTGTAATTCTTGATGTTTAAAAATATAAAACATCAAAAATTGAGATGTTGGAGATCCATGGTGCACAGCGTGGTTGTGAACAAGTCAAAGTCCTCTTCAGAAAAATCTACCGGTCTGTCTAGGGAACTCTGCAGGTTTGGTGACAAGCAAGGGTCCCCTGCAAAAAAAGTCAGGTCAGGGAGCTCAGAAGAGGCCAAGGCAGGGGAGAGAGTCGAGTCCGACTGCTTGTTTGCTTTCTCGCTAGAATTTGTGGCGGTCGGGGGCTCCGGGGAGAGGAATTCGGTGGAGTCTGGCGCATTGGAGAGTTTTGGCAGGCCCAGGCAGCTTGATAGCCCCCCTTCCTCTAGCGTGGGATGCGCATTGTTCCCGCTGTCATGGGCGTGGGAGGTGGGTGCTGCGACCGAAGATGGATTACTACTCCCCGCCTCGCCATCCGATAAGTCACCGGTGCCAGATGCCTCGAGCGGTTGGCTTGAGTATGGTGATGAAGCATCCTCGCCTTCAAGCGGCTCAATGTAGCTCGGCTCGCCAGATTCTTGCTTTCCCCCTCCCCCATCGCCATCACGATGGTGCGTCGTCTGTCGTTTGTGTTTCATCCGCCGGTTCTGAAACCAAACTTTAACCTGTCGCTCGGTCAAATCCAAGAGGGCTGCGATCTCTACTCTTCTGGGTCGACAAAGATATTTATTGAAGTGAAACTCCTTTTCGAGCTCCAACAGTTGCGTATTAGTGTAGGCGGTGCGCAGCCGACGGGATCCGGCTCCCCCGATGTCAAGAACCGCCTGATGTAGCTCTATACGGAAAAGTAGATAAAGAATATCAGCACAGAATGAGTATATGTTTGTAAATTTTATTATAGTAATTTGGTAATAATGTATTGATATATCTTAATAATACATAACTCAAATTTATAGGTAAACTTTTCATAAATAGTGACGTATCCAAGCAAAAAGTAATAATAATGGTAATAATACCTTGTGTTTACTGGAATCGGATTTACCAAAACTCCATGTGTGGCCCACTCCTATTATCCAGATATCATGTTACATTTTGACTTACCATACAAAATAAGAACGATGAAAGAGCAACACACACACACACAGATATATATATATATATATATATATATATATATATATATATATATATATATATATATATATATATATATGTGTGTGTGTGTGTGTGATTTAAAACCAATTTTCAAAATGTTATCAGCGAATTTGTTTTTTGTTGTTGAATTCTTAAATATGATAAACATTACCAATGTACAAGTGATTAATAATATGCATGAGAATCCCCTTGTGTTGAGTTAAACATGCCATCATTATTTTTCTATCTATCTATCTATCTATCTCGGTGGAGTCGGTGCATTGGATTGTTTTAGCAAAGATCAATGCAAAAAAATATTAATAATCCTGGCCTAAAAATGAAATATAAACCCGTTATGACTAATAATTTTACAATATGGTAGGGAAAATGTAACCCCCACCCCACCATGCTTTGATTATATGCACCCCCGTTATATTGGCATTTAAACAGTTGACCAGGCGATGTTTGGAAATATACGGAACAAATTAAGTAGGCTACAGATAATAATTATGAGCACGTGGGTATTTGGTAAATACATTTCCTTTTTTGTTTGCAACGTCTATTTCCATCACTTTCCTATATATTCGTTATAGGTCAAAATTTTACTCATTGCAAACTGTACGCCTATCATCAAATTATACCATGCTTTTTAACCCTTGTAGTCAGAAATAATATTATTTGCACTTGATGTATTTTGACCATAAAATGTCCACGCCTTTACGGTGTAATAACGTTTTAATTAGTGATTTTTTTTCTTTTGACTTCCAACCACTGAGAATGTTCAGCTATGCAGATGAAGCTGCATAACAATGCTGGGCTTTAAGAAGGCTGAATTTGGGTTTTAATAATTAACAAAATACACATTCAAATATTTTGTTTTTCTGTGAAAATATTAAAAGCCTATTTCAGGACATAATAGACTAACTTCAAATGAAAGCATATAAATAATGTGGGCCATTCAATTCAAGCAGAATGAGCTGGATATTTGTCCGTGCTTATGATGTGATTAGCGTTTATCAAGAGAACCTCATTTGAAAAAATAATTCTAAATATGTGCTAAGATGTCAAAAATATGCAACACAACTGATAAAGCAAAGTAAATAAACAGACGCCAGGCTCATCCTTCTCCCCTCAGGGACAAGAAAACAAGAGTATGGGGTTAACATCGAAATAAACATGACATTGCATACCTTTTTGATACCCTCCGTTGTTTTTTGATATTGTTTCTTTGATGATAACTCATCAGAACGATTAAAACAACAATTTACCTCCCAATGTTTAAAGGTAATAAACGATTGTGGAAGGCATTGCACTTCATCTTGCGCCAAAAATGGCTTCCATTGTTCAACTTGCATCACCGCAATGCACACGACACAAATAGACACAAATAACACCTTGGATTCATCTGTTTGACACAATGGAACAAGTGCAAGTGAACACTGGACAGCATAATTGAGTTATTCCTTGCGGGCCAAACGAACGTGATCTAGCACATACCGACCTGTGGGCGACTCGATGCCCGCCGGAGCGTACCCGGGGGCAGTTGGTGATGGAGATGAAGATGCGGGTAGGATGATGGATCCACCACTGCTTGAGCTGTTCCCACTTTTCTGACCCTTTTTGGACGATTTCTTCTCCTTCATCCAGGGGAATTCGTGAGCAGGTGCTCCCGAGATCGAGGATGTGTTTGCGGCGGGGGCCTGCTCAGGCGTGCAGGGCTGCTGGGTGAGTCGGTGGTTGGTTTGGGGGCCATTACTAACGGAGCTTCTTCGGTTCTGTTGGTTCCTTAAAGATGATCTCGGCTGGCTGACTGTGCAGTGGCTGAAGCTAGGAATGGTGTTCTCGAAGGGAGGCGGAATTACTGTCTGCTCCTTGATTGATGAAGTTTGAAATGACTCCAGGACGGCAGGGAACGACGTCAGGCACTCTGCTAGCGACGGTTGGCTGTTTATAAAACCGATCTCGCGTTCAAATTCAAAATTCATAGCTATTAAAAATTGATATAAATGACTGACGACGAACCTCGGCCAAATCTCTCCTGCTTAATAAAAAGCAAAACACAAGCGTGCAAATCAACACGCATATACACAATCGTGCAGACTCCTACGCATCTGAAACAGCTCAGAATTAAACGGACATAAAAAACACACAAAAAAATGTCTGCAGCTACAGAAACGAACAAATAATGCAGAATGCAATATAATTATTATATATATTGGTTATATTACTCGCGTGTTGAGGCCCAGGTAGGCTATAATGAAAAGCTATGGGGTGAAACTGAAGCCAATTCCTGGTCACGTGACCCCCAATAACCAATTAAAGCCTAGGCCCGGCAGCAGCGTTGATTGTGGGAAGCTGCGGAATTGTTTTGTACAAAATAAGGCAAACTGGGAAACAAAACAAAATAATACCATTGTTTTGTCCTGAGGGATTCAGGGGGAGGGGGGAAATTCTGAAGGCTACTGGTGGCCATGTGGACAGTGTGGGCGACCTGTCTCAGCTCGTATACACAAACAATGGGACATTTTCACATTGTGGCTGATGACAGTTAACATTCAAACGTGAGCAACACTATTTATGAGGTATATTTATGGCTCTTAGAAAATGCTTACAGATATAAATTTAAAACAGGGGTCACCAATATCACTCCGATCCAAGTAGATACAATGTACCATCAATCAATACTCATGCGATACCGATCCAATTTGTTTTTAAATTGAACTGTCATTATTGACATTGATATCAACATTGTGAAATATTGTATGCATCAAGATTAGTCATGGCACTCCAGGGTAAAACGTGTAATATTTACTTAAAATAGAAAAAGGATAAAAGACTATCAGGATAAATAGGCAAAAAATAAAATAAAATAAATAACGACAAAGTTGTGCTTAGAAAACCTGGCCTAGGTTTTGATATTAATGCATCAAAAAGAATAGTGCATTGTAAAAATAGTGCAATAAAAATAAGTGCAATGCCATTTAGTGGCATTTAAAAAACAAAACAAAAAACAGCATATATTTTCACATTTTTGTGCATGAGTATACTGTATGTGTTCACTATTCAACATCAACAAAAAGAGAAAATACCGAAAATGAGTCGCAAGATATCTTTTCACTTTTTTGTGCTTTTGTTTAGGGCAGTGCATCAAAATTATTTCCTCACCCCTCTAAAGAAGAAATTATTTTGCACTCCGTCTTTTTTTTTTTACTGATCACATAATATTGGTAGGGACAAAAGAACGATTGTTCGATTTTAGTGGTAGCATATCACTTCTGTTCATACCAAATCTGCTGCCAACATTTTAACCTGGCAAGCACACTGGTCTTTGCTTGTCTCCCTCTGTGGTCGCAGTGAAGTGCTACATACGCTTCGTCAAACTTCCTCATCATAGCTTTCCAGAGGGGACTTTTGTTTTTCTCTTGACCCTGTCTCTCTTCGACTGTCTCTGCTTCAATGCTTACACTGTGTACTCAATGCTCTGCATGGAGGCTAAATGTAAACAAGACAATTTGCCAATGAGAAGACCACTGTGACCTAGTGTAGTGGAGGTTCAATTGCATTTTATTCTGGTAAGAATTAAAAAAAAATCCCCGAAGCCTTGACAGAGCGTTGCAGCCCCTTCCCCCCATGGGGGCCCGTCCCTCTATTTGAGAATCACTGACTCAAGATGGTGATGGCCCTGTGGGAAGACGTTGTCTCTGAACCTGGTTGTCCTTGTTTTGAAGAACCTGTTGCACCTGCCAGAGGGCAACAGGTCAAAGAGGTGGTGGCAGGGATGGGAATTGTCTCTTATCATGTTAATTGCTCTTCTACGGTATTGCAAGCAGGCAATGTCCTCTGAGTGGGGAGAAAGCAGCCAATGAACTTTTGGGCTGTGTTGATTACTGTCTGTATGTTTTTCCTGTCTGTCTTCTTCTTCTTCTTCTCTGTCTTCTTCTTTTTGCTTGGATGTGTCATGATTATGAAAAAAAGACCTTCCCCTTGTGTTAGTTTAGATGATTCTTTTATTAAAGTTGATGTCTGCAATTTCTCCTGGGTTAAAGTCATGATCACAGCCTCAGTCAGCTCTTTCCTTAAGTACTAATAAACTCTTCCTTTTTTAATCTTTTTTTGGGATTGGGTTGGCGTTTCGATTGTATTTGAAACAGGCCTTTTCTTACTTTTACAATTTTTCAGGCTACACTAACAAAAAGACCCAGGAAGGAGCATGCATGTTTATTTTATAGTTGGTTTTTAAGATAACAACTGATTACGTGACTACTATGTTGTTTTCATGTTAGTATCGTGTTCTCACCAGGTTGTATTTATTAAATGTCGTTTTGAAAACAGGCTCAGTCAACAAGTAAAATATCTGCGATCTCAGTTATTTACATATATGAATTACAGAGTTGTTTTAAAAATGTTTTGGAAGGATTCATCACGTCAATATAGACACTGATCATGTTGATTGATGCCAACAAGAAATCAAAATTCCCAGAAAATCACTATGACCTAACACTGGTCAGCTGTTTTCAGAACCGGTCCTCGAGCTATCTTTGCAATCAATGGAAATAATATTCATGCATCTAATAGGGTTTCGAAGTGAGGCACAGGTTTCAATCTGAAAGAAAACATATGAGTGTTTTCTATTTTTATTTTTGAAATAGTGAATGTTTCTTCCCAGTGCGTGAAGCTAGATCTGTGTTCTACTTTTTTGTGATAGCCTTCCCGAAGATTGAAGTGGAAATGTTAGTGTGTTCACACAGGGAGAGTGAGTTCACGGAGAGGTCGTTAAGCAACGGAAGGGTGAGCACTGTGGGCGTAACCGGCCCGTTTTTGGGGGTGGAGGAGCACCCCCAGATCCAACCCAAACACCCCAAAAGTTATAAAACATGTTTTTCTCTTAATAAAAGACAGGATAGGCTTCAATTGGATGAGAAATGCTGTATAAAAAAAAAAGGAAAACAAAACAAAAATATGAACAAGCAGCGTCCACTGCCCTGAAATGGTCCAGTCCATTTGATTTCGAGCTTCGCTCTTGCCCCCTCAACGCTCATTTGTGGCATATTTATTTTGTCGTCGTTACCATTACAGACGGTCAAAAGCATTGCGCTACGGACATTTTTGTGCATGTTTACGTACATTCTGTGTGTTTACACACACTTTTGTGTGAGTTTACATACGTTTTAATGCATGTTTATGTACATTTTGTGTGTTTATGTACATATTTGTGTTTGTTTTCATATGTTATTGTCTGTTTTTACCTTTGTTTTTGTACGCTCTTATTTACGTTTTGTGTTTGCATGTTTTTGTAAATATTTACGTACGTCTTTGTGCGTGTTTCCGTACGTATTGTGTGTGTTTGCGTACGGTTTTGTGTATGTTTACATACGTTCTGTGTGTTCACACACATTTTTTTGTGTGTTTACATAAGTTTTCATGCATGTTTATGTACATTTTGTGTGTTTATGTACATATTTGTGTTTGTTTTCATAAATTTTTGTCTGTTTTTACCTACGTTTTTGTGCGTTCTTATGTACATTTTGTGTGTTTCCATACGTTTTTGTGCATATTTACCGTCGTCTTTGTGCGTGTTTACATACGTTTTGTGTGTGTTTACGGACGTTTTTGTGCGTGTTTCCGTTCGTTTTTGTGTACGTTGACATACGTTTTTGTGTATGTTTACATACGTTTTGTGTGTTTACACACACTTTTTTTGTGTGTTTACATATGTTTTTATGCATGTTTATGTACATTTTGTGTGTTTAAATACATATTTGTGTTTGTTTACATACGCTTTTGTCTGTTTTTACCTACCTTTTTGTGCGTTCTTATATACGTTTTGCGTGTTTCCGTACGTTTTTGTGCATATTTACCTACCTCTTTGTGCGTGTTTACATACCTTTTGTGTGTGGTTATGTACATTTTCATGCCTGTTTACATATTTTTTTGCATGTGTTTACAGTAGTACAGTAGTAGTAATAATATTTCTGCTATTCACAAAGTGTGATGTGATGTTCACAAATGGGAAGTGACATTCCTGAACAGTGTTGCATAATTCTAAATCACTTTAAGGGAAATGAAAAAAAAAAGGAAAAATATAACCAGCCAGACACTCAGTGTGCTCAGCACCCTCAAAACTCTGAACCTAAAATGCTCCTGGTTAGCGCATGCATTCTCAATAGGCTAAACTATATCTTAAGGGTAAAGACTATACTATATATACTTTTTTTTTCTTATTTTGAGTTATATCTATCGGGCAATTTCCTAAAAATTATTGTATGAAAATCTTTACACTTAAAAATCAACCTTGCTGGAGTATTTCTGGGGGCCCCGATTGGGAGGCGGTGATCAATCTTAGTCTACTGCCAGGAAAGTGACGCAGCTCTTCTTGAACGTTGCATCAACATATATTGTCATTCTTTACATACCTTCCTCATGTTGTATGTGTATATATTAATACTACAGCCTGCAAATTAAATAGGCCTACACATTGCAATCAACATCCATTTTGTCTGTGTGTACGTTTTTATCCGCATGGGGAGGGTTTAAAAAAAGGAAAGACAAAAATTTACATGGGGGGGAGAGAGATAGTGACAGAAGCAGGCCATGAGAATCTGACAACAGCAGAATCAGTCGGCTATTTTATACATTTTCTTTGCTAATTTATTTTTGTTTTTATACAAACATTTGTGATTTTGCAGTCGACCCAAGCGCAGGAAGCAGGATGAAGGAAGCGTTGCAAGGTGCTCAAAGAGATGGCATTTAAAAACATAATAATTGATAAAGTAACAAACAAATGGTCAAAACAACAATAAAACTGTCTGAAACATAAAAACAAAAAAGCAAACCTCAGAAACCAGGATGTAACTGCAAAAAGGTAATGGTATTGATGGTGGAAAATAAATGATGAAAAAACAAAAATCACAAGACACTGAGTGCTTTCCAAAATGTCCTTATGGATGGTCAGGCTAAAAGGGACAGGTGTGGGGTGACTGGACACACCTGTCCATATTACAGACACATAGGGCGCCCTCTGGTGGACGAAGGCACACCAGACCCTAACAGGTTTGGTGTTGTTTATGATCTGCTATAAGAAGTGTTCTCAAACTCAATTTGTTGGGGGCTGCCAACACGATTCTCAAATAAATTTCATGACATTTTATACACAAAATAAGTTCTAAAAAAATCATTAAATGTTGGGTGCGTCTTTTGAATGTACTAGAAAAGTTGAAAGTAGAATAGTCTCTATATTAAAGAGACGGTCGGTGATATTTAGTGCCTCCTAGTGGTGCAAAAACTTTGATTCAGTTAAAAAAAACATTGATTTGGATACTAGGCAAAAATACGTGACCTATCATACAAATTAGTATTCTTTTGATAAATAATAATAGGTTGAGACACTAGAGAGAATCCCTACTTAAGATCGCTGCCATGTTTGTCTGGCAACTTGCTTCTATGCTGTGCTCGTTGCCACCGGTTTTCGTACGCATTAGACAATACAGTACCATGTCATGGTCAACTATTACCTTCTGGGGCTTTAAGTATGTGTTAACAATGCTCAATCGAGTTTAAAAAAAAGCCTTTATGATATTTTTCGCGTCTTTCAGCGTTTATCTTACTTTTATCAGAGCTGTTCGGGACTCGCTCTTGAAGCAGAAAAGGGGGAAGAGAGAGGGGGGGACGTAATAAGTGATTTTATGCTCGTGCTTGCAGTTTTCAGTCAATGTAGTATGAAAATAGTGAAAGTAAGAAAAGGACTGTTTCAAATACAGTTCAAACACCAACCCTAACCCCAAAAGAGATTAAAAAGAAGAGTTAATTCGAGCGAGTCTAAGAAATGCACCTTTTTGCTTGCACCACAGGAGCAGCTTGGCAGGAGCTGCAATGATGATTTAAGCCTGAAGATGGCTCCAACAAGTAGAATATTTTGAAGTCACGGCCTGAACCTTTAATAATTAATATTCGTAAACCAATCATACAGTAATTAATTAATTCAGAATTTGCTTGGGCTGCGCTTATATAAACAGTGTGTATTGTATGACCACTAGATGCCACTGTATTTTGTCGTGCAACTGAGTTCTTCAAATTACAATGAAGAATACAAACTACAGAGACTCATAGTGACCAAATTGCACCATTTTTCTTTTCATTTTTTACTTAGCCTTTTACGAAGAAGACAGAAAAAAATGATTTAAAAAAAGAAACGAAAAAAATTCTAAGAAAATATGAAAATGGGCAAAGGAAAAAAGGAGGAAAATAGAAAAATGAGACAAAAAAGAAAAAAAGAAAAGAAGCAGTAAAAATGAGTTTTAGGGGATCCCGTAGCAGCAAGATAATGGGCAATAATGTCAGCTTCCTGTAGATGAGCCCCATTTTATGTAAAATACATTTTCCCATCCATGAGTATTTTAAAAAGGCACTTTTATATCATAGTTTGAGTATTTTTTTCAAACAATATTGTCTTTTTTTAGGTATTATTTTTCTACTGCTTGGAAGTGCTTAATAAAACACAGTGTCCATTTAAACTTTTGTATTAAGGCGGTGGCCTCAAACTATCATCAC
Organism: Urocampus carinirostris; assembly: GCF_059441175.1. NCBI lineage: Eukaryota > Metazoa > Chordata > Actinopteri > Syngnathiformes > Syngnathidae > Urocampus > Urocampus carinirostris. Next base: position 3,007,394 of record NC_142349.1, on the reverse strand, counting down.
ACAGGGCGTGAGTTTGAGACCCCTTGCTCTAAAGCACAAGTCTCAAACATGTGGCTCAAGGGCTTGTTGCGGCCCGCAGGCCGATTTTGCGAGGCCCTCAGCTCAGTATATGAATTGAATGTAAAACTTTCATATGGATGCCTGTTCCAGAAGGGATATTGTCATCGCTGTTGAATTGAAGACTAAAGGACAGTGGATGAACCTCGCAAATAAGTTTTGGTGTGCTCTTGCCTTTGAGATAAGTCTGTTGAACAAATTTTATCCACTTGAGCATGGTTATAAAATATCATTTTGCCGTATTTCCTCTGTCGTACGTCACAAAAGCTAAATGTTATGATAAATAATTTTGCTAGAAGCCATGTTAAAAACAATTCATGATCAGAAAATTAAAGGCTAAAGACATATGTTAAAATCTGGATTATGATAATTACACTCTTTGAATCACATAAAGTGTCCTTTGATTGACTTTCTTGTTAGTTGTCAATAGTTTTGATTTTTAGAACTTATTTTGTATATAAAAAACGTTTTTTAAACATTTGAAAAGATGGATATTTTTAAATCAGGGATATTCTTTTGGAAAACTTAATGCGGCCCAACCTCACTGAGACCCAAGCTCTGGCGGCCCCCAAGAAAACTGAGTTTGAGACCCCTGCTCTAAAGGTAGTCAATCAAGAGGGGAAAAATGGAGAAGGTTTCAAATAAAGTATAACCTCCTGCACAAATAAAATGATATTTGTTGACAATTTCTAACATAGTATCCAGCGTTGAGAAGCTCTCCTGGCGCGTTTGGCAGCTCTTCTCGCTTCTATTTTCAGCAACGGCTGCGATGCCGAAGCCAAGTTCCCTGTCGGTTTTTATGAGGTCATAAATTAGATCCAATCCCTGCTTATTGGTGTTTTTATTGTCTGTTAGTATAACTAAAATGTAAAAGGTAGTAAGACTGTTATTTATGGCACGCTGATTTATGTGTCCAGTCTTCAGAAGTAAGAGTGAGTTTAAATGTGTGTGTTTGCGTGTGTGGATTAATGGGGAGAAAGAATTGGAGCTGGAGTGAGGTTCAATGTCACGTGAACACATCATGCCACGTTCAAGGGTCTCTTAACATTAGGAGGCAGAGCTATATGGCTTATATGGAAAAGTGGAAAGTAACAAGTAACATTTACTCTGTTACATTTAGTTGAATATGTTTTGGGACATTTTGTACTTCTGGGAGTATTTTGAAATCATGATACTTTTTACTTTTACTTGAATAAATTTGTGACGAAGGAACTGTACACTTACTCCGCTAGATTAAGCTACATTGAACCCGTTACTTAAATCCTCTCCACGTAAGTACACGCAGTTCTCGTTTGCATGTTTTCTCCACTGTCCTGTAATTCAGAGGTTCTGAATTACAGGACACGAGAACCAAGTTGTGTGGCCCAAGCTCCGCCCCTTTCAAAGGAGCCGCATCACAAACAGACAGGTACCAAACCAGCATGTTTGTGTGATCTGCCATGGAGCCCAAAGGTAAAAAGAGAAAAAAATGACAGCACAGATATCTAACTTAAACTGTATTATTGTGATTATATTTATTTTACCTTTTCGAAATCTTATTTTTATAAATGTATGCAGCGTTTCATTGCACTCTTTTTATTGGCCAGATGAGGGACACATTATGCACCTTTGTTGTTTTTTTTCAAATCCTGGGAAAAAAATGAACAAGTTAACAATCCATAAATCATTAATATAGCAGTTAAACTTGAGTCGGTATTATTAAGAGAGTAGTCACATCATTCTCCAAAGGATGTGCTGCATTCAACTTAGTCATTTTGATAGTAAGCTTTTATAGGTACTTACAGCAAGTGTTGAGTTCATTATAAGGCTTGTATAAGGCTTTTAATTTTTTTGCGGCTCCTGACTTGTTTGTGGCCAAAATGGCTCCTTCAACATTTTGAGGTGCCTGCAGAGCCTGTTAAAAAGTATTAAATTTATTTAAATGTGCTACTTGTGCTTAATGTTGTACTTTGATCTCCACTATTATTATTTTATTGTTTTTTAAAGTACTTGAATTTACATTGACTATTTTCATCTATTTTTAAATTAAATGTTATTTATTGTTGATTGGATGGACTTTGATGATTTAAAGATCTGATTGACTTTGTCTAAAGAAAATCATAAATAACACATTGCTACAGACTTGAGTAATCTTTTGATCAGGTACTTTTTCTTTAATTATTTGAATGACTGCTTTTTACCTCTACTTGAGGTTTATCATTCTGAAGTAACATTACTTTACCTAAGTAAGATTTTTGGCTACTCCCCCCGTGCGTATAGTGTGGCCCTGTAGTCGCTTTTCGTTAGTTGGTTCCTGGTTAGCATGGCTGCTCATTGCATGTTTTTGGTCAGACAGCCTCACAGTTTTCCATCGAGACTGCGGTCGCCTTTCGTGGATCGGTCCCGGTTAGCCTCCTTTAGCAGCCGGCTATTTTGCCATGTCCATTGGTTTATTCCCAGCAATTTTGGCATTTGTCGCCCATGGCTGTTTTTTCCCGATTAGCCTGGCTTCTCAGTGCGTGTTCTTTGGTCGGCCAGCCTCGCATCCTTACAGCGAGGTTGCGACCCCCTTCCGGTAACCGGTCCTGGTTAGCCCCCCTGGTGGCTCTCCATGTGTTTTTTTACCAGTTAGCCCCTTTTGGCTGCTCGTCCTTTGTTGTACCATTACAGCATTAACCTATTAACGCATAGGCATTCTTCCCAAAACTACCAAAACTTGGCTTAAAACACTTATAACCTGTTAGACTAATTAACATGTAAGACAATATGGGGACTGGCTTCTAAGCGTGCCGGTGTTACTCTGATGACTTCACAGCTCAGAAAGTCAAAAGCGAGACAGGCTGTCTTCAAAATACATTATCTCGGAAAATAATTGGAATATACCGATTAAATTTATATATAGATTTTATGCAAAAACCACTTACTATTTCCTCACATTTTGCATGTTTAAGGATGTGGGATTACCTACAAAGGCTGCAATTCAAGTCTTTTGCCGGAGAGGAGTTTGAATCAGTAAATAAAACATTGGTTAAAGAAACATTTTATTTGGGAATTCTTGGACAGACAAGTCTATAAACAATCAAATAGAAAGTTTCTAATGGGCAAATTAAGAAATATGTTTTCTCCCAAAAACAGTTATTTTTCCGCAGCTAATACAGCTTCAAAATTCTAGAGTCCATGAATGGAGTAACAATTCCTATCTTTGCCCTTTCCCTGTGCATGTCAAGACATTTATGTACAAGGGTCACTGTAGGAACATTCACTATTCCCTATCAAAATACGAGAACTATAAAACGTAAACCTTAGTACAATCCTTAAGCGCTTTGGGAAGTCTTGACTTGAAAAGCGCTATATAAATGCAGATCATTTCATTTCATTTCAAGGAAGAAAAACAGAGTTCTTCTTTTATAGCAGAAAAATCTTTGAAAATTACAGTAGTTTTCCTAATACAAATACATGATGGATAAATAAAGACAACACAGAGTTAAAACACTTGTTTAACTGGCTTTTACAAATAAATAAATTGTATAAACGTTTACATCTAATCATGTTTTTGAAAAGGCTCTTATTCAAGATCCTTTTTTTCCTCCAAAGTATTTTAAAAACAATTTTACTTCAGAATCAAAAATGTAAACTCTTAGTGCAAAAAAGGATTTCCAGATGTTTACCGCATTTATGCAAATCACACTTTAAAAAAATAACATGTGAATATATTTCTGGATCTGAGTGCGAAGCAGGCTACACATCTGATTTTAAAAAAAAGCTCAAAGTTTTGTGGATTGCCCCAAATTCCTCTTATAGGTAGTTCAAAACAATAAGCACATTTAAAACCAAAACAAAACTGTGAACATATTTCCGGAAATACACTTTTTTTTTACAAGCGCACACACACACACACACACACACACACACACACACACACACACACACACACACACACACACACATATATATGTACACACACATTCTCTCTCTCTCTCTCTTTCTCTCTTCATATATATATATATATATATATATATATATATATATATATATATGTATACCCTGTAGAGATTCTAATGACAAAGTGTACTTCCTTCAGTGAAATAAAAGAAAAAAACAGGTATAAGCATGATTAAAAAAAGGCATTCTGAAATCTTTACCCTGTATCCATTATGTGCAAAACGTAAATAAATAGATGAATGAATGTCAGCATAAGTGTCCCTTGACTGCATTAATCACCTATTGGATTTTAGCTTAGTATTGCTGTGTGTACAAAACGTGTTAGACTGTAGTACTTTTTTACATTAGGTAATGGGCCGCACAGAAGGATGCCTCTACTAGTTTTCTACACACCAAACGTAATCTAGATTGTTTGAGGCAGTGTGTTTGAATTAAAGATGGTGTGGTTTACACAGGCTGCCACATTGGGCAGTTAGGCGGTAAAACTGTCATGTGGGAAGCCAGGATCCCCGCCCGGGGAAGATATAACAGGGAATGAATCAAACCAACTGTCTGCACTTCAGGTTTGGTTAGCCAATCGGTGTGGAGAATGGTTACTCGTACTCCACTGCATCAAGTTGCAAAGATTAAGCCAGATGTGTCTTCGATACACAAGGAAAATAATTAATAGCCACGAGAAAACCTTTGGCAATGGAAGAAAAATGTATCATTGCAATTTGAGGATACAGGTATTTGGGACCCTACGCTGGTGCTACAACAAGCAGTGCAGCAAGACCACACAACACCACCACGCCCTAACCCTTTATTTTATTTTATTGTTATCCTTGTTTACTTGGCATGTAGCTCTATGTGACATTTGGCATTAAATCAGTCATGTCAAACATTCAGTCTACCAATAATATCCAAATTGGACAAAAAAAGGAGCAAGTATGTAGGGCATTTTTATCAAAAGTTACGATTCTTTATAACTAAATGAAGACCAAATGCTCCCTCCGGCTATTAGAGGGTATAGTCGAGTTTGAATAGCGTGGTTATTTGGTTCAGGTGTAAAACTGCATTCACTCAACAGTTGAAATAAACCAGTAAACATATTCAACGCCAAACATGAAAATATTTTTTACCCATAATTTGTGAAGAAATGTTTTGTGTTTAGAAAAGATTCCTTGTCATCAGTGATATTTTCATGTAGGCTGGGGTACTAATGAAGGCTGAATGATCAAGCATAATTCTGAAAAACAAAGCCAAAAATTTGGATTTGACATTTTTTTAAATTATCCAGCTGGCCGTAGAACATAAAGTCTGTATTATGCCCCTGAGCCAAACTGATTTTGACATACCTCCATTGAACATTATGATAGCGACCAGAGTGTGTTGCATTGAGTTGTTGCTGAAACATTGTTGCCTATGTCATTTGATATTGGTGCAATGTTTTTAGGACACCCCAATAAGATTGCACGTGGTTACACACAGTGGATGCCATGCATAATTATTATTATTAATGTAATCGTTATGCCCTGGTTTGGATGTCAACTAGTCCAGGGTGTCCCCTGCCCACTTCTTTAAGTTTTCATGGATAGTGCTCAACCCCCGCGACCCTGTTGCCAGTAGTTCAGAAGATGAATGAATTACATTTTTCATTATTGTTGTGATTATTATCATAGAAAAGAACCAATATGTTTAGTGCTGACCTTGGGTCAGGCTGTGAAAATATTGTGGACCACTTAACCGGTCTGTGGTACAGAAAACGTTGGAGACTGCCAATCTAGTAAATATATCGTTTTCGAGTTTTCCAATCGTGATTGGGGTCAAATAAGTAGTGATTGTAGGTGTTAAGTTGGTGTACAGATGCAAAAAGAACTGTCCAGTCAGAGGTCATGTGCTGTTTTCACACATTAAACACAACGGGTTTGTAATACACAATCTACACAGACATTTGAAAAGAGACAGAGGATCACAAAGCAGTGTTTTATGCGCTTACTAGACTGGAATGATGAAATAATTCCATATATTATTTCCCCCCTTGAAAAGCTCAACACACAGCTCAGCTCAGATGACAACATCTGTTGCCTCGAGGGGAAGAAAACTCTCTACCTTATCTCGCCACTTGAGTAACTTCCCATTAAATGCCCCTCTTTATTATTTGGAGGACCTTTTTGTATACGGGGCTTGTGGCAAGTTATTAGTTAAATGATATACCAGTGTGTGGTGTTCAAAAATATTATGATTTGTCCTCAGGTACTTATTTGAAAAACACTTTGAGATCAATGGATGACAGATTATGTTATGACAGAGTTTTGAGTTCGAAAGACTTAAAATTTATATGGAACTCAATTTTAAGTCTGGCTATTATGTACCAGTATATTATGTTCTGACTGTAAACATATCCTAACCGCTATAGTATGCTGCTTTTCTGTTGGTACTTTTGTCCATTCCACAACTTTCCTTCATTGTAGTCATGGGGAGCTGGAGCCAATTGCAGGTGAGTTTGGATCACGGGCAGGGTAGCACAGAAGTTAAGTAACTAGTCAATCAATCACAGGCACAATTAATCAATGATTTACTCTAGAATCTCTTTCGATCAATGATCTTCAACTATTTGTGACATGTAATGTAGGTAACTGTTTACATGAACAAGATCTATTTCCATTTTCATCTTTTTTTTTTAAATACACCTTAAAGAAGAGGTGTGGCACCCTATTGTTTATTTTTGTTTTTAGTACAGTAAAAGTAAAAACAAAGGCCAGCTGCGTAAAAGTCTGTAGCAGTAACCAAACCACTGCACAAAAAAGGTTTGAGGCCGCCAATTTAAAAGTACAGTAATCCCTCGCCTCACTGCGGTTTACTTTTCATGGTTTCAATAATTTGCGTATTTTCATTGTGCGTTGCGTTCTGCTGCGAACACAGCAAATCCTATCACGGTCTGTGATTGGCTGATGTATGCTGTTGGTATAAAAGCAGGGCGGGCACACAAGTCTATGGGTCCACCCAAAACAGACGTCAAAGCTTGCCGACAGCTGGTATTTTAGCGGGCTAGTTAAAGTCAAGAGAAAATTATCAGTCATACTCAGGGGAAAGTCAAAAGAGGGCAAAGAAGTTCTGATCACGAGCAGATTTTTTTATGGATTGTTATTGAAGATACTGAGGCGGGATCCATACAGAAAAAAATAGCAGTGCTGCAGATCAGACCCACTGCTAATGGTTAGGCTACATAAATTATTTTCCAAAAGTCACCAGTAACAACCCTATATCTTACTTACACCAGATCCATTACGTTTAGCAATAGCGAATATGAAAACACAGAAGAGAAGGAGCACCCCTGGCCTCACATCAAAAGCATGTTCCCCTTAAAAGGGTGCCAAACACAAGCTACAATATGCAATGTCTCCTTTGTTCAAGCTCATGGGCTAGCTTGTTTTTCTGCTTGCAGAGCCTGTTTAATCATATAAATCAAAAAATTAATTAAGCACATTTTATTGTAAATTCAAGCATTTAAATTTATTGTAATTCTTTTAATCTACTTTGTTGATTGGATGGACGTTGATAATTTGATGATCTGATTGATAGTTTAAAAAAAAAATATCAATAAATATGATGTCGCTACAGTTACTCAGTACTCGAGTCATTTTTTTCACCAAGTACTTTTTTACTTTTAATCAAGTAAGTATTTGGATGACTATGTTCACTTCTACTTGAGTAATAATATTCTGAAGTAACTCTATTTTACTTGAGTAACATTTTTGGCTTCTCTACCCACCTCTGCCCAATCCTAGCGTGCAGCTGACCCGATGCTCTCTACATAATCTTCTTACACAGAAAGAAGTCCTCCAATTCTGTGTTTTTATCTGCAGATCAGTAATTGTATTTTGTTACAGCCATAGCTTTATATGTTACTGATACCTAATGAACAAATAAATAAATAAATATTTTAGACTTTGCGGGTTTTGACTTTTTCTGGACTTTTTTGGAACGCAACCCCTGTGAAAAACAAGGGATTACTGTAAACAGTTTGCTCAACAAGCATGTAATGTGCGAAGATGACAGAGCTATAAAAGAAAACACAAGAGGACAGTGTGATCTTTCCGTTATAAATGAATAGATACACATTCAAATACTGATTTTTTTTGCACTAATTAACATCAATGGATATAACTTTTTGGCCAAAATCATGGTTAGTTCTCAAGTGTCGGTAAAGCATAAATCACTGAATTGCTGCTCTCTGTCTCATTTCTGTCTTAAATGCCAACCCTCCTTCAAGTGTGTCCCCAACGGTTAGTCACATTACTTGATCTTGTGGTCTTTTCTTCATTCTTTCCCAAATGTTATAGGTGCGTGAGCTTGGGTGCTTCTTGGATTCTGCCCTGAGTTGAGTTATGGTGCACTGACAGCTCTGTGTACGTTGCATGGGTGGGCTGGTCGCAGGAACCTGATGGAACCCCTCCAGTCACATGATGCTGGTTAGTGGCTGACATGGGTCCTGCACCATTGTATTCCATGGTTTGGTGATGGGATGGTGTGGGACCAATATGATTGAGACCATACATGGAGGCACCAGCGCTAGGCATTGGTTCAACAAAGCTGCCACCCCCAACATACACCGGACTTGCCTGCATGTTACTGGGAGTTCCAAAGCTGGTACTGTTGGCCTGTTCTAGACCATGGTGAAGATTTGGCTCACCATATTCTTGATCTTGGTGAGTATATTTTTGTTGAGGAGAGAGGCTCTTCATTGGGAGATTGGAGTAGGAAGTGGACATAGGGTAAGAAAGTCCTTGATGAGGTTTACCAAAGGATGGAGGGGATGGGGTATCATATGTTGATCCTCCTCCTCCACTTCCCCCGACTATTGGGTGCATGGAGTTGATATAAATGGCAGAGGTGTGCATTGGCAGAGGTGGTGAGCCAGTTGGGGAGGGCCCTCCTGAGCTAGAATTGAATCCCTTGGTTTTCTGGTCCTTTTTGTACTTCATGCGTCGGTTCTGGAACCAGATCTTGATCTGTCGCTCAGAAAGGTTGAGTAGGTTGGCCATTTCCACACGCCGTGGACGGCACAGGTATCGATTAAAGTGAAACTCCTTCTCCAGCTCAACCAGTTGGCCGCTGGTGTAGGCTGTTCGTGCTCGCTTCGATGATGCTGATGACCCTCCAGTAGGACTCTTTTCCCCACTGCTACCGTTTTCACCGCCACTTGATGCTGCTAAAAAAGGAGAGCATCGATCAGAGAATGCGTTGTGTACTAATAGTGTGATTTAAATGAGAAGGAAACAAATTTATCAGAAGACACAGCCGACAAATTATAGAAAGAATATCTGGTGCACTAACATTGCAGAAGTACGGCTGTTATGTTATTAACAACTACTTTTATTTTCTGTGTGATGTAATTTTTTAGTTTCTCAGTTTCAAGAATTTACAATTGAAATACAAGTGACATTTCACTCCATTACTCTGATCTAGAGCCAGGCAGTCACACAGTCTTTTTCCAACCTCTTCTTGGCTTGTTTCAGTAATGCATGGTTAAAAACAAAAAAGAAACACTCTCTCAATCACTCAATAAATATCTCTCAATAACTTTTAAACCAACACATACACATACATATATAGGTACATACACATACATACACATACATACATACATACATATATATATATATATATATATATATATATATATATATATATATATATATATATAAATTATTTGTAAACAATTTTTTTTTTTTTCCAAGAAACACTTAACTTAAAAAGAGCCAGAGGTCATTGTTTTTTTAAGCTAAGAGCTACTTTTTTGTTACTGTGAAGGGCTACCATTTGGATCTACATTTTTAAAATAACACCTTATGTTTTTACTATGTATTTCCCATGTTATTACCAAGTTTTAATTATTAGAAGTTGGATGGACCACTCAAACAAGGGTCTGCAAAATGGTGCCTGTGATCTGTTCTGAAAATAGCTCACCAGTGCTGGATCATTGTGATTTTTCAGTAAAATGTTTTGTTTTTGTGGTTGACTGAGTGTATTTAACCCTACTTCCAGCAATTAACATGGTAATAACACAGAAACAAGATACTAATAATATGAGAAATTATTTCAGAAATGCATATCAAACCGGGTACCCTTTGCTCTAATTAGTAACAAAAAGTCGCTCTCAGCTTGAAAAGGTTGGAAACTCTTGCACTAAAACATCATGTCAGTTTGAAATCAAATTTAGTAGAAAATTGTAATGACCAATTGCTGGTTAGCTTTTTTCAGAACCTGTCCGCGGACTACTCAAGTGTTCGCAGGTGACCCCTGAACTAGTGTATATGTGTGCACACCATTGATGAAGATGATGATAGTGACGTATGAAATCAAAATGTGCTGATTCGGCAGCAGAGAAAAAGGCAAGAGGATGCCTATGGAGAAAGGCTTTCTGACGATGCCAAAATCAAGTAAAAGTAGTATTGGTTATACATAAGATATGTAATTCTATGGTTGGAAATTTGTCGTAGTGTTAGAATAGAAAAAGAGGGGGAAACCCCACCCTTGCCTGTGGTGTTGCTGGGCGAACAGTTTTTTTGCTTAGTTGCTTGGCGGGACTCTTTCATCCAGGGAAAGATCTGCTTGGCCAAACTTGGGTTGGATGGCAGCGAGGAGGAAGAGGAAGTGGAGGAAGATGTTGAGGAGGATGAATTTGATGACCTATCGGGACCTGATTTGGAGACTGAGGGGGCACCAGCACTGCTCTCTGGCTGCTGAGCTATGGTACTACCGTCACTTTGATTGGGGCCCAAAAGAGGGGACAGTGAAGAGCCAGTGTGGTGTTCAGAGGACAGGGTGGGCCTCATGCAGCTGCCATTCATTTCCTTGTTTTTAGCTAAATGTTGTTGCTGCTGGTGCCCACCGCCACCACCCAGTGTCTGCAAAGAGCATGTAGATAGGTGGTAAGAGTCAACATCCAGATGGGTTTGCGACTGGAAGCTAGGCTGATGATGAGACCCTTGGACCTCATAACCCATAAAACCATTGGCAGGTGCAGCTGTTGCACTCTGCACCTGGTAAGACGTGTAACCACCAAAATGAGTTGAGTTGTCGTAATATGTTGTCTTCTGCATGTCTGGTAAATGTGGCAAATTGTTCATTGGCTCCTGCCCTTGTTGAGAACCACTGCCGGAAGACCATTTGGCTCCAGGAGTCACGTGATGGTGTCTCTCGAATGGCCCCCCGCAATCTGACCTAAAAGGTTAGCAGAAGCAGAAACAAGTAATGAGAGAGATAAATCCATCTTCTGCCACAGAAAGGATCCATGACATGAATAGAAACAAGCGCTTTTCTTTCCTTACCTTCTGCCCCCCTCCCTTCTGAGCCCGAGCACAGGCTACAGATGCTCTTGTGGAGGGGGCATAGCGAGGGCAAATCTCTTTCTTTACACATGCACACAGGAACGCGCACATCACATCCACACACACATACTGTATGTAGGCTATTGTATGTAAAGTATTCTGGAGAAGAATAAAAAGAACATTTGCTAGAGAATTAGAAATAAGAATGGCGTAATTAGCAATATAATTACTTTGTGGGGTTTTGTTCACTAAAATAAAACAAATAATCTGCTACAAAAGGCATTTCACTGTATATTTTTCTTTTTTAAGATTTTAAAGGTAATAATAGCTCCCTTGTTGTTATTAGATCCCACAATGTGATATTATTCAACGTTGCAGGCAAATTGGTCACTTGGTAGCCTGTGCTCTTCCATGACTAATTCAGGTAGCCTATTTCTGTCAGAGTAGTATTGGATTAGAGGCTAGCCTCATGCCATATTGTTGCTCACTTAAAGCCTGCTATTTTCACAGATTTACATAATTTAATGATAATATATTCAAAAGACATTAAATGCGTTCATATTTTTATTTTTTTGCAATGCACATTTTGTGGTTAAAAATGAGAAAAGCAATTGTGATGCCAGCTGAACAAATGCAGGCGGACAGTCAGACGGACGGACGGACGGACGGACGGACGGACGGACGGACGGACGGACGGACGGACAGACAGACAGACAGACAGACAGACAGACAGACAGACAGACAGACAGACAGACAGACAGACAGACAGACAGACAGACAGACAGACAGACAGACAGACAGACAGACAGACCGCAACAGTCCACCTCTGAATGGCTAAAAAAAACAAGGTTCTGGAGTGGCCAATCAAAGTCTGGATTTAAATCCAATTGAGATGCGTGCTGTGACCTTAAACGACCAGTACATGCTAGAAAACTCTCCTCCTGGGAGATTCGAAACAATTTTGCAAAGAAGAGTGGACCAAAATTCATCCACAGAGTTGTGAAATACTCTTATCAATTATTGTAAACATTTGATATCTGTCATCACCGCCAAAAGTGGCCTAACTGCTCATAAATCCAGAGGCAATTACTTTTTCACATAGGGCCAGATAGTTTTTTTTGTGACTTAATTAATTGAATAAACAAATTGCATTTTATATTTTCTTGGGTTGTTTTTGATTGATAATAAAAACTGGTTTGATGATCTGGAACCTTTGTGAGTGATAAATTTGCACAAAAAAACCCCACATAAATCAGTAAGGGGGCATATAATAATAATAATAATAATAATAATAATAATAATAATAATAATAACAATAATAATAATAATAATAATAATATGCCCTGCGATTGGCTGGCAACCAGTTCAGGGTGTCCCCTGCCCACTGCCTGGAGATGGCTGGGATGGGCTCCAGCCCCCCCGCGACCCTAATGAGGATAAGCGGTACGGCTGATGAGATGAGATGAGATGATAATAATAATAATAATAATAATAATGATAAATCTATATTATTATTATTAATCATTATTATTATTTTCATTTTATTTTTTATCCATCCATTATCTGCACCACTTATCCTCAGTAGGGTCACGGGGTACTGGAGCCCATGTCAGCCATCTTCGGGCAGTGGGCAGGGGACAACCTGAACTGGTTGCCAGCCAGTCGCAGGGCTCAATTAGACAGACAATTCGCTCTCTCATTCACACCTAGGGACAATTTGGACCGGCCAATTCACCTGAAATGCATGTTTTTCGAATGTGATAGGAAACCGGAGTGCCCAGAGGAAATCCGTGCAAGAACGGAGAGAACATGTAAACTCCACACAGGGGTGCCAATCGCATTACCTCATAACCGTGCTGCACACACGCTGACCACTGTGGCGCCTACACTGCCCTATCATTATTATTATTTTTTTTTTTATTACTACTACGACTACTCCTACAACCATAATCATCATGATTATTGTTTTTCTTTTCATTACAATTGTTGTTGTTCCCCTATTATTATTAATGGTATTGATGATATAAGGTATTTTTGATGTTCTCTTTTAAATGAGAGGAAACGCTCCAGCTCTTTTCTACCTCTCAGCAAGTCACATATGTCAGCCATTTATCTTCCTCTAGACAAGCTAGAATCCTAATTATTTACTCAGAGGAATAGTCGCGAGTAGGAGGGGCAGCTGCTGGAGAAGGGAGCGAAACCATGGCAGTAATGGTAGGAGGACTGTGTTATTAAATCATAGCTCTTTCATCCAATACAACAGGCCACGTAATGCTTATGGACCTGGCTCGCAACGGCTCGGTTTCCATTTACCAACTTTATTTTACTCGTCTATGCTAATGATGCACTCACGGTGACACAAGCGCCCAAACAAAAACAAGAAAAAATATGAGGCATAGGACAGCCTCAGTGTCTATCCATTGGCAACTTGGTCCTGTTACATGAAATTACGAATGGTACATACAGTATGGTGACACACCCTGCAAACCAATAGGCAGCGTGCCGCTGTATTCATTTAAAAAAATAAAGATTGTTTGCGTTCAAACACACAATAAAAAAGAGGAATCAATTCAGTACAAAAGCAGTAATTCAGCAGATCCGATTAGAGGTTTATAAAATCAAATTTAAAAAAACGTTTTGGCGGACCAGGTGGAAAAAACTGGCTAAAATGTTATCGCAAACAACTGTGAAAAAAATATAAATTGAAACTTGTTTTGGTCTTTTTTTTTTGCTGCTAAGTGTTTTTGCACTTCTTGTCATTGAATTATTGTTACAATGTACTATTCTTTTTCATTGCACTATGATCAAGGCCAGTCTCTAAGCAAGACGTTGTAAATAGTTTTGCCCATTTATCCTGAAATTCATGTATCATCTTTCTCTTTAAAATCTATTACACGTTTACCCTGGAGTACCATGTCTAATCTCGGTGCATACAGCGTTCCATGTTGCCAGATTAAATGATTATGTAATAACAGTCTGTGCAGCCCTTTGAGATTTTTGTAATTAACGGCTATTCAAATAAACAGAAATTGACTTTCCATCATCCCCTTATCTTAAACCATGTCCTGACATTATTTTTTTAAGCTATTCACGAAGTCATATATTTTATCAAGCTTGAGCTGATATTACTTAAATGCACTTGAAAAGTGCGTTATGGCTGTTACAATGTACTGATGTTATGAAATTATTATTTGTATTTTAATAAGTGTGCATTTTTCTAACTTTCCGCTATGTATTTGGGTTATAAATTCATAACCTTCTATGTCAAAATGTAGAAATCAATAACAATAAAGACAGTCCAATTCAACAATTTACAAACTAAATAAAGAAATACATAGAAAGAAAGAAACATGCATACATAAATAACTACATTCATGCATACATAAATCATGCCTTTGGTAAAAGTGCCAATCGTTAAATTTATTTTAAAATGTTCATGATTGTATTTATAGGGGGTGGAAGATAAATACGAAATTAGAGGGGAAAGGGGCATGCAGAGAGCATTCCTCTGGGGTGGGGGCTATCCTATAAGCAGTTTATAGCATAGTCAACTCTCATTTAACCGGAATGGAAGACATAGGGGTCGTAAATATCTGAGCCAGTTCGAAGTGCACGATGCGCTAACACATTTATATTCGTGCATGCTTTGTTAGAGCTTTTACGTTTATGCCTGGCCTGGCCGCTGCTGGGGCATTCTTACCTTTATCAGCACCGGTAAAGCCGGTAATATTCCGGAGGAGGAGATCGCATCACAGATTAGTCCTCACCGGGACATTTCATTAATCACGCTACAATAATGAAATCCATAAAGAATATCGGTGTTTCCCCTAGGCATCCAGTCGTTCTGTTGTTTCGTCGTCTAGCTGGCAGATTTTTGGAGACACAGCCACCAGAACACCACCAGCAGTTCCTGGCACCAGTAGCCGCGGAAGGCGGCAACCAGCACCAAATGTCACATGAACGTTAATGATGTGAGATCGTCGGAACAATTCAAGACTTCAGAAGATTGGGGTAGATTGCGATCTGATAGCATAACAAACGGCTATACAGTAGCTAGCATACGAGCCTGAACGAGTTTAACATGCAGGACCCTCTGCCGCCTCCTCGAGTCCCCCGCCCCCATCTCCCCCACTTCAACATCATGCAGCGCTGCCGCTTGCCTGCACCAACCGCTCCTGCTTGACAACAATGGCCTCAAACATCTTCCTCTTTCGGGATATATATCGCTCCACGGACCAAGCAGAAGAGCAGCTACAAAGCGTTCAAGTTACACGAGACTGTTAATGATTCATCACTGCAGCTATCGCCGTGGTTTGATATCCTTTCTCCTGGGTATCCTGAACGTCTCACTGCATGCGCGTTTCTTATCTTTGCGCTTCAGGTCGACGCGTCCATATGAAGCTAGCACTCTCTTCATCCCTACCTGCTACAGTGGTGATATTGGTCTACTTTATGTCATTAATGTATGATTTTTTCTTTTCGTTTTTGAAGTATATTGTAAAGCGCTTTGGAGGTCCTCGGTGAATGGTAAAGCGCTATACAAATGCAGTCCGTTTAGCATTTGCCATTCTTCTTGATCCTCAGTTTTCTGTAGACTATATTGATTTTTTTTTAAACAATGCATTTAAACTTTTCTTACAAATAACGTTATTTCAAAACCTCACTCCATGTTATGAAGTAGGCTTACTGGTTTCTTTTGCCTTCTGCCAAAGAATGCAAACGTGCTCTTTTTAGGTTACGGCTGTACTTTGAACATATTTTTATTCGAAACCTCATCTATTTTTTGTTGTATAATACATACTTTTCTATTTTTATATGCTTATTTTATACTTATTTTATTTTTTTAACCTTGCTGCTATTTGTTATTTGTATTGTGCCCTATTTATTGCATGTTTGCCCGCGCGGAGGAAGTATTTTTATATGAGCTGTATGTTGAACATATGGCATAGTTTAAAATAAAGTTAAAGTTGGGTTGAGTTGGGGTGAGATGAAATGCCTTAATACACTGTTCAAAAGTTTGGGGTCACCTATACAATTTTGGGTTTTCCAGGAAAAGCCACGCGTTTTTTATGAATCGAATGAGTTCCAAAAAATAGAAAGTATAATCAAAACTTTGAGGGGGTTGGAAAGAATGACCTTTATTTGAAAAAAATAACTCCCCTGCAAATGGTGCGTTCGTGGACATTTCTAAAGCGATCCCACACTTTTGAACGGCTTAGTGTATGTATCATGGACACACTCGAATACAAAATAAATAATTAAATACATAAATGCTCTAATGAATTTGTTTCAAAATACAAAACAAATTTTTGCGAATTACACTTGATACTTTGACTTTTGAATTCCATGCAGCAAATAGGGAACGTACACGTTTATCAATCAAATATAATATCCTAATTAGTCTTTATGAATAATGAGCGACTGATATATACTCCATATTTTGACAGTACATAAGTCATTTGATTAATTTTTCGTTAAATCTCTACGCGAGGAAAAAGAGAATTTACTTTAATATTTAAGGTGGAAATAAGACATTATTTGCGCTGAACGTTGAATGTACTGCTATGATTAGTATTTTTTGCTTAATATGTTTGATTAATATATTTGCACGTTATTTACTATAAGTGATCATTGGTGTCAGATTACATACATTAAGATCCAGTGTATGTTTCAATTCACAAAAGAAAACAGACAGCAATTAATGACGAGTATGTGCTGTTTGTGTATTTGTGGGCTAGAAGAGCAAGTAGAATAATGGCCAGTGTGTCAATTAGTATTTCTTTGTCTTTTGCAACGATCCACCAAGTTTTTTTTTAAATTTATGACTCTTCTGGCTTGACATGCAGATGTAATTTTTGTGATAGTGTTGTGCACTTCAAATTAAATAACAATAAAGAGCTTTAAAATGTCTGATGGGTGTCCATCCATCCATCCATCCATCCATCCATCCATCCATCCATCCATCCATCCATCCATCCATCCATCCATCCATCAATCAATCCATCTGCTCATTCTGCTCATTGTAGCAGAGCACAGATACATACAGACAAACGTCACGCCAAAAGTGGAATCAACTACCTCTGAAAAGTGTAGGTACCGTCCAAAATCGCTGACCTCAATAATGGAGATTATAAGGGAATCTATAAATGGGCTCTCATCAACTACCTCATTTTAAGCACGACGTTTGGATACATGACAAATGCAGGCTTTTGCTCCTACTTCATTGAGTGTGTGTGCGTGGGTGATGGAGCGTGCGTCACAGCAGTAAGTGGTTAAAAACACGCCAGTCGCAAGCATGCAAGTATCTGTAGCTGATTATCGAGGATGAGATTCTGGTAGGTGGAAGGAAAGTGGGAGCGGAAAATGTGCATTCTGCAACGTCTTTATTCAAGCGAGCCTTTGTGCCAATTGAAGCATGCTAGGGGCACGTTACTCATTAACTAAGCATCATCAGCGTATTTCTATCACCATAGCAACTGTGTGGGGGCAATGGCTAATACGTCCCTGCAGGGATTTACTTCTGCAACCTTTATGATTGTTAAGAATTCTAGTTGATAACATTAATTGGAATGATAAAATATTGAAATTCATACTTATGATACACTGACAGCAAGAACTAAGGTTAATACTATTATTATAAATACTACTATTACTCATTATTGTTATTATTATTATTATTACTATTATTATTGCTATTATTATTATAATTGTTATTATTATGATAATGATAATGATGAAGGTGACTGTTATAATAATAATAATTATAATTATAATAATAATAATCTCATTAGCTCATCTCATTAGCTGCACCGCTTATCCTCAGTAGGGTCGCAGGGGTGCTGGAGCCCATCCCAGCAATCATCGGGCAGTGGGCAGGGGACACCCTGAACTGGTTGCCAGCCAATCGCAGGGCACACAGGAACAGACAACTCACTTGCTCAGTCACACCTAGGGACAATTTGGACCAGCCAATCCACCTGAAATGCATGTCTTTGGAATGTGGAAGGAAACCGGAGTGCCCGGAGGAAACCCACGCAATCACGGGGAGAACATACAAACTCCACACAGTAAGCCCGGTAGCTGGATTTGAACCCACACAGGAGGTTCCCAAGACCTTAGAACTGTGCCGCACACGCGCTAACCACTGCGCAGCCGTGCTGCCCTATAACAATAATAAGAATTGTTATTATTATTATTATTATTATTAGTAGTAGTAGTAGTAGTAGTAGTAGTAGTAGTAGTGGTAGTAGTAGTAGTATTGAACAACTTAAATATGCATGTTGTGGTTACCACATTTTGGACATTTTTTTTCTTTCTGCAAGAACCTCAGACAGATAGAAATGCCGACAGCCTAAATGTGATTTAAAAAACCTTGAAATCTTTTGTAAAGTCAGATTGCCTACTTTTTAGGCCGAAAAATGCGCCAGATTTGGATTTTTTTTTGTTTGTTTATTTTTTTCTTGATTAATCATAATCTTGGCACACTGTCATGCTTCATGACAGTCACTGTTGAGAAACGTTGATTTTGTTTTTTACGTAATACCGTGTTTAACTGAACTAGATGTGTCAGCATGTGACTTGTTGCATGTTATGGCAACTGTTGTATTGTCATTGGGTAACTTATGGCGAAGTGAAGATTCGCACCGAGGGTTCCGGCTTGGCCGCAGAGACCCCTATGACGGTCCACCAGCTCTTTAAATCAGTTGTGAGGAAATTTGGCAAGTATACTGCTGTGAGCTGGAAAGAAGGCGAGCGAAATAAAAGCTTGAACTACAAAGGTAAGACATATCTTTTGGTGCTCCACAAAATAAGTTAATTTTAAACATTATAACCCCAGCTGATAAATCTCTCACCATGCATAGTAATGTGATTGATATTGTCAAGCTGTTTTGATTTATTTTCGTTTTGTTTCTGTTTTACTAAATATTAATTCCCCTTGTAGAGATCAAAGAGATCAAACCCAGCAGAAAAAGCTAATGTTGTGACTCATACATTTGCAGGTAAATTGTACCCATTTTTATACTCATTATTGTTTTTATTCCTATTTTTTCATATACATTAAAAAAGGATGATGTTGGTTAAAATTCAGACTAAAGAAAAACATGTTGAATTCATTGTAAACGTTAAAAATCCACTATACGATCTCTTGTTAAAAGTATCTTGTTAAAATGTAAAGATGTAAAAATGTATTTTCTGTAAAGTGAAAAAAAAGCTCTTTGATATGCTTTGTTGTCAGTTTTACCAGAGTACTACAAAGAGATCAAAGAGATCAAACCCAGCAGAAAAAGCTAATGTTGTGACTCATACATTTGCAGAAACTGTAATAATAAAAACCTCATCATCCAGTCCAGCATGAATGTGGATCTTTGGTGGGACACGTACACCGCGGTTACATTGGCCAGGAGGCGGGGTTTTGTCAGTTTTACCAGAGTACTACAAAGGTAAGACATATCTTTTGGTGCTCCACAAAATAAGTTAATTTTAAACTTTATAACCCCAGCTGACAAATCTCTCACCATGCATAGTAATGTGATTGATATTGTCAAGCTGTTTAGGTTTATTTTCGTTTTGTTTCTGTTTTACTAAATCTTAATTCCCCTTGTAGAGATCAAAGAGATCAGACCCAGCAGAAAAAGCTAATGTTGTGACTCATCCATTTGCAGGTAAATTGTACCCATTTTTATACTCATTATTGTTTTTATTCCTATTTTTCATATACATTAAAAAAAGGATGATGTTGGTTAAAATTCAGAGTAAAGAAAAACATGTTGAATTCATTGTAAACGTTAAAAATCCACTATACGATCTCTTGTTAAAAGTATCTTGTTAAAATGCAAAGATTTATAAATGTATTGTGATATTCTAAAATGTATTTTCTGTAAAGTGAAAAGACAGCTCTTTGATATGCTTTGTTGTCAGTTTTACCAGAGTACTACAAAGAGATCAAAGAGATCAGACCCAGCAGAAAAAGCTAATGTTGTGACTCATCCATTTGCAGAACTGTAATAATAAAAACCTCATCATCCAGTCCAGCGTGAATGTGGATCTTTGGTGGGACACGTACAACGCGGTTACATTATACACCCATTTCCTTTTGTGGAATTATACTGTTACAAAACCAAAGTTTGGTTTGTCAGTGAGGTAAGTGGTTACGTCAAAAATAAATGTTACAACCAAGACACTGCTTCTAAAAAATTGACTGAATGCATGCTCATTCAGACTTTACATCATTTAGATCACGGGTCTTCAATCTGGTGCCTGCGGGCACCAGTGTGGCCACTAAAGAAAGCTGAGGTGACCATGAAACTATTCTAAAATTAGCTCACCAGTGTTGGGCCATTGTGATCTCATCTCATTAGCTGCACCGCTTATACTCAGCATTGTCGCGGGGGGGTCATTGTGATTCTTTGGTAAAATGATTTTTAGCGGTTGACTAATCAACTCCATATCAATAATGAACATGGTAATCACATAGTAACAACATAGTAATAACATTATAAATTGTTATTTAATAAATTCATATCAAACTAGATGCCGCCTGCGCTAATTAGTAATAAAAATATGTCTCACCTTGAAATAAGTAGAAGCCCCTGATTTAGATAAATGTTTCACACAAAACTGTTAGTGCTCATTGTGGAAGAAAAGCAACAATAATGGGCCGTAAATAATATTTTGGTGTTATTCCAATTTAACAACACGTGCATTCAAACAGGTTGTGTAATGTTACATTGTTACGAAAGAACTACAATAAGTTAATCTTATCTCATCTCATCTCATTAGCCGTACCGCTTATCCTCATTAGGGTCGTGGGGGGGCTGGAGCCCATCCCAGCCATCTCCGGGCAGTGGGCAGGGGACCCTGAACTGGTTGCCAGCCAATTGCAGGGCACACAGGGACAGACAACTCATTTGCTTATTCACACCTAGGGACAATTTGGACCGGCCAATTCACCTGAAATGCATGTCTTTGGAGTGTGGGAGGAAACCGGAGTGCCCCGAGGAAACCCACGCAAGCACGGGGAGAACATACAAACTCCGCACAGGAAGTCTGGAGCTGGATTTGAACCCACGACAGGTTCCCATGACATGAACAGTGCCGCACTGCGTCACCGTGCTGCCAAAATAAGTTAATATGAATGTAAATTCCCCAAAAAAAACATCCAATGAAACAAACAGCGAACACTAAAATAAATGAGCACTTATGTATTTTCATCTTTAAGACATGATTTTTCCTGCTAGTGTTAAGGTGTGTATATACTGTGTGTGTCTTCGGAAAAATAATCTGTAATCCCTTGCTACTTTGCACTTTGTGGCCTCAGTGCATCACGAATTGAAAAATATTCATTAAAAAATGCTGTACAACTGCCTCAGTCACTCTTCCCTTCTCTCTACCAGTATATATATCCCCTGCATCTCTCTCTCTCTCTCTCTCTCTCTCTCTCTCTCTCTCTCTCTCTCTCTCATGCACGCACTCCCCCTCTTTCTCTTGCTCCCCCTCGCTCTCTCTCTATCTCTATCTTTCTCTGTGTCTCTTTTCTCTCGCTCTCTCTCCCTCTCTCTCTCTCTCTCTCTCTCTCTCTTTTGCTCACTCTTTCTGTCTCTCTCTTTATTTCTGCATCGCTCTGTTCTTTTTTTCCATTAGACAACATCGCAGCAATACAACTTTGACAACGCTTGGTACGCAGAATGCTATGCAGGGTACAGGAAAGCCCTACAAAGGATTGTGAACACAGCCTAAAAGATTTCTGTCAGCCCCTTGCCTACCCTGGAAGACATTGCTTGCTCTGGCTACCTCAGCAGAGCTAAACACATCCTGAAAGACTCGTCACACCTCGGCAAACCTCTTTTCGAACTGCTACCATCTGGCCGACGGTTCAGAACCCACAAGGCCCAGACGAACAGACTGAGCGATAGTTTCTTCCCCAATGCTATTGACACTCTAACCATGCTGTGAAACACAGTTCTAAGTGCAATACCCTGGTTTTTAAGTGCAATATTCTGGTGAAGTGCAATAATCCGGTTGTGTACAGTTTTTATTTTGGATGTTTTTGACTTTGTTTTCAAACAGTTGTCGCAGAAAAGTATCTTATTTCATTTTTGAACTGTTTAATGTTTTTACATTGTACTGTTTACTTTATTTACACAACATTTCTATAATATTGTGCAAATAGAAGGTATTTCAGTTATAATGTAGACTTTAGTTTTAAGTGCATTAACCCAGTTTTGTATAGTTTTAGTTGCAGATGTGAATACTTAATATTCATGTTGAACACGTTATATCTTTCTATTTACCGTATTTTCCGCACTATAAGGCGCACCTAAAAGCCTTTATTTTTTTCAAAAGCTGACCATGCGCCTTATAATACAGTGCGCCTTATTTATGTATCAATTTTAAAGTTGCAAAGTTTTCCAACTAACTTGCAGCCGCCGACTAGATTTTCCCCCGAACGCCAAGTAGTACTCGGTGGATGCTGGGATTTATTTACCGGCGTTTCATTGGCTAACCAATGTGTCAATCATCATTTGAATCGATCACTATTGGCTAAAGTTATTCGGAGGTCAAGGGGCGGATCCTTTTTATAATTTACAGGCTGGCATTGGCTTGAACGGCAACACAAAGCCTGCAATTGGCCGAAAACGATGTGTCAATCATCAGTTGAATCGATCACTATTGGCTAAAGTTATTCGGAGGTCAAGGGGCGGATCCTTTTTATCATTTACAGGCTGCCATTGGCTTAAACGGCGAAACAAAGCCTGCAATTGGCCGAAAAGGATGAATGCGTATAGCATGTGGCTGACGGCATAGAGAAAGCATTTTTTTCTATTCTGTATTTGTAAATATTGTATTCTCCTGGATTTACTACCCTCACGGATATAAGAGGACATTGGCTGCACATTATTATGAACACAACGACTTCGGTGAGCTATTCCGGGTTTTATATTGTCCCTGTATCTTGTTTCAGACTGAACTCGATGTTTCTGTGATAAGCGGTGCAGATAATGGATGGAATGGAGTGTCTATTTTTAAATCAAACTCAATTCCAAGTGTTTATTGTCATATGCACAGTAAAGTTGCGAGCGAAAAAGAAAATAGATACTAAGGAATGGTTATCATTTCTTGAATCCCAAGACTTAAACCTTCCGAATGATGGAACGATGCATTTGAGTGACATCTTACGGACACCGTATCCGCACGTGTTCTCGACACGTATTTGCGTCTTTGCAAGCTTTCGGAATGTTAAGGGGGTAATAAGTTGGACTGAACTATCTGACTGTTTTGTCCACGTTCCCATTGTAGCGCCTTATAATCCGGTGCGTCTTATGTATGTCAAAAATAGGACCAAAAACTATTTTTTCGGGGTGCGCCCTATAACCCGGTGCACCTTATAGTGCGGAAAATACGGTATTAGTCTTTATATTGTATTTTTTTGCCAACTGGCGTGCAACTATAATTTTATTGTAGCAATACAATGTTAATCAAGGTGATTCACATTCTGACTTTGCTACAATTAAATGTTTTCAGAGCTCAGCTTATAAATGTATACAGAAATCCCACGCTGTATCTGGTTTACTGTCTGTAGTTTCCATACTTCGCATATTTTAACCTTGCATTGTATTTTGCAGTAGACAACACACAGTAAATGCTATCACCGGGGCAAATCCCAGAGTACTCTGTGTGTGTGCGTGTGCATGTTTAAGTGTGCGTGTGTTTTAGGTGGTCGTGACTGTGAGCACGACTGTGATAGGCTAGTGTATGCTGTCAGTCAAAGAGCAAGGCAGGCACACAAGTTAATGGTTCCACCAAAAACAGACAGCAAAGAAAAGCGACAGCAAGTATTTTATCAGCCCGTTTCTATAAAAAGTGATTTATGTGTTAAATCGGGCTCAGAGGAAATTTTAAAAACTGCAACGAAATACTGATCACCACCTGGTTCTCCATGGAACGCTATCGCTAGCGTGCAGCTAACTGGCAGCTAGCTGGCAGCTAGCCAGCAGCTCTCAACATCGCTTTCTCACACTGAGACGAGAATCCCACCATCAATCCCTGTGCTAGATATTCAGGTCATTGGCACCTTTCTTTGACAGAAAGTTAATCTTTATCAGAGATGGTAATCTTTAACCTCAAACTCAATGGAAGCCCTGACAAGGGTGACTAGAGGTAAAGAGATGCATGTGTTGTGGGGGCTGTAGGAAGAGGTAAAGTTGAAGGCGTTAAAGTTGAGCCTCATCATTATAATATACATAACTGACAAAGTTCAAATGATTAAGCACACTGGAAAAGCAGTGAGAAACAGTATACAACATAACTCAGAGAATTACCTGTCCCATTATCGTCATTTTTGGTACGTTTTGCCTTTAAAATATATTTTGCCTCATTGCCTCTTTTTAGAATGTTTAGGCAAAAATTTGCGAAAGACAAGTTTTAAAAGGTGATAAATTCGAACTAAAAAAACAATAGTTGAAGTGACCCTGTCAGCGTTAAACCACAAAATGGAGTTAGGACGGGGAGAGTGGAAAGACAAGAGTTGGGCTCAAGTTTAAGGTGGGATGCGTTGTTTGTGGCCTCCTTAAAAAGTGTTTACAATGTCCAACTGTTCAAAGAGCCTTTATATATATTTTATTCCACCGCGTCTATCATTTTTATCTGTCTTCTATCACAGCTGTTTGGGAATTGCAACACATAAGGAAACAGAAAATTTGAGGCAGGGAGAATGGGTAGAGAGGGATTGTATGCTTGCTCTCATGGTTTTTCTAGTATAAAAACGGTAAAAATAAGAAAATCACTGTTTCAAATACAGTCCAAATGCCAACCTGAACCACAAAAAAACATAAAGAAAGAAGGGTTTACTCAAGTGTGTCTGAGAAATGCATGTGCTTGCAGGCGCCACACATGCAACGTGTCAGGGGCTGCACTAATGATTTAAGTCATAAGATGGTGTCAGCAAGTGGAACGTTTCAAAACTCAGGACTGAACCAAATCAAAAAGCCTTTTAACATTTTCACAAATAACTATATTGGTCAATATATGTTTCTCTCCTATATCTGGTGGTGTCCAAGTCATAATCAAGAGCATTTTCTGACATTCCCTATATCCTTGGATTTTGAGAGATAGAGAGAAAGAGAGAAATTTGTAATAATATGCTCAAGTTTAACTTGGATTCTTTTGGGGGGCCAGAAACTAATGAATTAGTTTTCAGTGAAAATTTGCTTGAGATACAAGTAATTGTATAGATACAAGCTCGACCCAGAAACAATTCAATCTTGTATGCAGAGCTATTGTACCAGCTCAGTAGCCTAGATGGTAGGGTGCCCGCTTTGAGACTGGGAGGTCGCTGGTTCGCGCCTCGGCCGAGTCATACCTAAGACTTATAACATTGGTAAAATGGCGGCGCCCTCTGTTGGCTGCGGCTGCATCGGCTTGCTACAACGGGTCAGGTGTATCGACATTTCGTTCTTACAAAGAATGACAATACAAAGGAAATTATTATTATTATTATTACTGTTTAATTAAAAAAAAATGCAGTAGCTCAGGAGGTAGAGCCCTTGTCTTGGGAACAAGGGATCCCAGTTCGAATCCCGGCTTGTCCGTGTTACATGTCGAAGTGTCCTTGGGTAAGACACTGAACCCCTAATACCCCCAATAAGCAGGTTAGCGTCTACATGGCTGCAATACAAGACCGCTATTGGGAAATGTAAAGCACACTGTAAAGTGCTTTGGGAAGTCATTGACTTGAAAAGCGCTATATAAATGCAGATAATTTCATATATATAAATGCAGATCATTATTAATATTAATAATAAAAAGAAGAAGAAGAAGAAGAAGAAGAAGAAGAAGAAATTAATCTGTTTTTTACCTAAATAAAATACTTGTAATCTGGCTATACAAATAAACGTGACTTTAAATCCACAAACATTGTCATTCGAAGTTGTGATAAAAGGCAACATGGAGTTTCAATTCTCAGTTGTGCCCGCAAAGACTTGTGAATAATGATATGAGATTTAACTGTTTGGAGGATAACCTTTGTTCAAATATTTGAAGTATTTTACGCACATTCAGCGCTATCTTTCCAGACCAAACACTTAAAAAGTGAGCGCATGACAAAAGATAAGATAAAATAAGACGAATGAAATGCTGCCACTTACTGTGGAGTGCTTATCCTAAACTGAAATATAACATGCACGCTTGTTTAAAAAAACAAATACTCATACAGCAAAAAATGTGTAATCAGGCGATGAAACAATAAGAAAAAATAATAATATTTAATGCTGATTCAACTCAATCGAACTGCAACATTTACTCAAGTTTCACATAAAACTTGCAAAAATGAGTACTGCTGCTGCTTTTGTTTCCCTTTTCTTTAACATCTGCCTAATTTGGATGTGCAGGCTTCGATGAAAAATTAAATACACGGGTTATTAACAGAATAATTCAACAACGATTTATTTTCCTTGTGCCGTTAACGCTATACGTATATAATTTAGATTGAAATATCAAAATCCGTATCCAAGTGCATAGATTGCCTTTTAAAAGTGGTGATCAGTTGTTTATCGTGGATTTGTTCACGCCTGCCAATTAACCAAATGAGAGGTCATGGCAATTAAGTGTACCAAGTGAAACCTAATATTCAGCGCATTACTCACCGCAGAAATTCAACAACCATAGCTCAGGATTACACCAAAATAAAAAAATGGTGGTAAGAAAGACTGGAAATGTGTGTCAAGCACCTATAAAATAGATGTTAAGTGGAGGAAATCTGATTAAAAAAAAGAGAGGCAAATCTCCCCTGGTCTCCAGTGTATCTTCGCTCCATCCTTTTTTGTCATTTTTCACGAGTTATAGCGTTCAACACCGTAAACAACAGCACTCCCTCACGAATATACGATAGTATAGACACAACCGCACGCTGACAACCAGTCTACCTATAAATCAAAAGAAGTAGCTGGCAGTGGCCTGCAGACATGGACAAAAAGCTGAGGGTGAGAGAGAAAGAGATGGAGTGAGGGGGTAGAGGGAAAGAGTGAGAGGGTGAGAGAGAGTAAGAACTTGAGGGGGTGTAGATGAAAAGAAAGGGAGGGAGAGAGATAAAGAGGAATGCAGAGGCAGATATCAAGTGATGGGAGGAAGATGGATAAGAATATCAAAAGTGTTTTTTCTTAAAACTGCCATTGGCTAACATTGATTTCACGTTGTACGGAATAGCTTGATGTGATGGTATGATTATGGCTGAGGGGAGATGTGTAGACAACACAACACCAAACATGCACAATAAGGAAAAGCATGACTTTTGTCATTTGGGGCAATATTTACCAAGCTGTTTAAAAAATAGCCTATGCACCCGTGAGATGGATGAAGTACAGCTTCAGAGGAGCGCGCATCCCCCCCACCTTCGGAGGTCCTCCTTCTTCTCTGCAATACTCACGTTGTGTCCAAAACGACCCACAAGAACCCACACTGCTCCAAATTTGTTGTATTGCTCTCTCTCTCTCTCTCTCTCTCTCTCTCTCTCTCTCTCTCTCTCTCTCTCTCTCTCTCTCTCTCTCTCTCTCTCTCTCTCTCTCTCTTCCTCCCCCTCTCTCTCACGCACTATTTCCTTCTCTGTCTTCTATATTGCTTCAGCTTGCTCTGTTTTTTTTCTATGTGTATTGTGCGCACTATCTTTTTAGATGGATACTATGTTCCAATAATTTTCAACCTTTTTGAGCCAAGGCACGATTTTCATTAGAAAATCTCAACGCACGCCGTCATTTGAAATGTATAAAATTGTTGCATTTTTATTTCATTTTGAAAGCTTAAAATTACGCTATGACGTTGTTTTTATTGTTTGTGGTCACCATGACTCAGTAAGTAATCAAGTTGAATCATTTTTGTTAATAGTTTTGCTATAATATGGGATTTTATTAGATTATCAATCCGTTTACTACAAATGTATCTAATTTTAACAAATACACAAAATGAGCAAAACAGGTTTTAAGTTTTTTTAGTCAAACAAAACCATATTAAGATACTTTACTGTATTGAATTTAGTTTATTATTTTTGCCTAGCAATCCTAAACAGCGTCAGTTTGAAAGGTTGTCAAATATGCTTCACTGTACCATACCACCCAAGTAGATTATTATTATATAAAAAGAATACAAATATTATGTTTCCATTTACTACAATGGATGAAAGTTACTTGGTTGATTACTGGATAAAACTGGGCAATTTACTGCGTCACACTACACAAGTTCTGACGGCACAATAGTGTGCCCCAGCACACGGGTTGAAAAACACTGCTCTACTGATGATTGCACCACGTAAGCAAGCAAACATTTTCTTGCATGTTGATGAATAAAGTATACAACGTCTTCAAACGAAGCACGCTATAGCAGACCTGGCATTATGTCGCAATTTCTGTTACTATAACGATAAAAGAATTACAGCAACACTAACTAAGCAATCGTAACAATTACAATTAGATTCGGGAACGTGTGCGTGAGTGCACGGATCCACAAAAACGTGTTTCATTGCAATTAGAAATTAATCGACTTTTCCTTCTTTTTGACATAATTTCACAGATCAGTCATTAAAAATCCAGCTGGCCAATTGCGAAATTTTTGCTCGAGTCATGGTAAATAAAATCCCGTGTGACGTTTCCAATGTTCGTCGTTGACTTATAAAGGTCTGAATGTAACGAATTGTGTATGGTAAATCATTCCAACACAAAAATTCATTTTTTTGCGCGGATATCATACATATACTCGCGACCCTACTGAGGATAAGCGGTGCAGACAATGAATGAATGAATGAACAATACATATATGTAAAATATGAGCTTAACAATTGTATACTGCATTTGTAAATAATTGAAAGTAATTTCCTTAAATACACATCGAACCCTTGTTTTTTAAATTAAGAGGCATGTGAGTGGCAATAATAATGATTGTTACTAATAATAGTAATTATATATTTAATAATAATAATAACTAAATATATAATTATAAATCAGCAATCCAAATAATGACAACTAGTTGGAAAATGAATCACTGAACGAATAATAATAATAATAATAATAATAATAATGATATGGTAATATTTTAGCTCAACAAATTCCAGAATGACCTAAAGACAACCAGGAATAGAAATCCCACCTCCTCGTGATCGTGCACAAACACATGTATAGAAATGCGAAAGTTTGCCGTGTACGCCAGGCAAAATTCTCACCCCGCTGCAGCATGTCGCAAGTTGCATGCCTACCTTGCTGATTTCAAAATATTTTTATCAAGGTCAAACAAGAAAAGTCACAAGCTTGACAACAGAAAGTAGTTTAGAGTTGCATTGGCTATACGAGCATCAAATTTAGCAATCTAAACTCACCCTGATAAATGCGTTTAGTTAACGGGGGGTTTAAGGGTTATTGTTCTATTTTCTTTATTAATTATCCATTATCCGTTATCGGTCAGTTCATAATACGCTACAAATCCAAGGAGCCGGGACTCTTACTCTCAGCCAAAAGGCCAAGCTAAGGTCCTAGCCTTAAAGCCTTGCTGCGATCATTGCGAAAGCACCGTTCCCGGAGGTACTGCAATACCGGGCCGATCAGTGCGAACTGAACATAAAGTGCAGTTTAAAAACCACAGCCGGTGACTTCATAGCGAGTATACAAATTCTGAACCACAATACACAAAGAGCAAAGTGAGTCATTTATGTTTTGCAAAGAAAAGATTGAATTCACCCATTTGCATGTGATGAGTAGGACGTCTGTAATGATGGTCATAAATTATAGCAGTCAGGGTGCAAACAAAAGCTCCGATAAGATTGCAGCCGAGGAAGCTTGGCGGTCTGTCAACAGTTATACGAATTAGCTTTGCAAATTTGCCTCATATACTTGAAATGAAAATCCCAGAAACGCCACATAAAGCCTTCAAAATAATAATTTGAAACGAAATTAGCAGACTAAAAGAATATAAAGATGGCTGCAATGTTTTGGGCTGTGATATGCTAATTAGGTTCTTGGTTAAGTTAGAATTGAATTAACACATTTGCTGTTTTTTTAGCAGTCCACTAGAATTAGGTTGAGTATGTATGTGTCGTCAGTATTTCTAAAGTAAAACGATTAAATAGTCTTGTCTACAAAGCCTTTTATTATTATTATTATTATTATTATTATTATTATATTTTTTAAAATTATTATTATTATTGTTATTATTTTTACATTAATATGGTTATTAATATTGTTTTTGTGATCATTATTTTTTATTATAATATGTATAATCGCCTGCTGAGACCGGAGTATTGACCACCCGCGAAAAGTGAAAATCTGCAATGTGGCGACGCCCCTTCAAAAATGCTGAAATGCTGAGATATATATATATATATATATATATATATATATATATATATATATATATATATATATATATATATATATATATATATAAAAATATATATATATATATATTTATTTATTTATTTATTTAAAAAAAATTATGTTATTATAATTATTTTTTAGACCCGCGAAGCTCTGAACCTGCGAACGTGGAACTGCAAAGTAGCAAGGTCCCACTGTATATATATATAAGAAAGAACGAAAGAAAGAGATAAAGAAAGAAAGAAAGGACTTGTGTTTCTTATCACAATGTTTTTATATTTGTTATTTAATTCACAAGACCCTTAAATACCTATTCACGGCGGTTTGCCTCTAGTTAATTGTGGTTTACAGCATCCCTATACATCTTGAGGTCAAGAGAGATTTCAAGAGATGGAGGAATGTCAAGATGAGCACAAAATAGCAGGCTTTGTGAGGTCAA
This sequence comes from Urocampus carinirostris, assembly GCF_059441175.1. Lineage (NCBI taxonomy): Eukaryota > Metazoa > Chordata > Actinopteri > Syngnathiformes > Syngnathidae > Urocampus > Urocampus carinirostris. The sequence continues at coordinate 2,976,312 of NC_142349.1, read as the reverse complement.
ACCGGGTAACATGGGTAGAGGCATAGCCACAGGGTCAGCCTCTCGCTTCAGAGTCACCCGAGCTCATCGGTCAGCAAAACGTGACCCCTGTTTGAACCCGTTCTGGTTGCTGCCCCTTTAGGATCACCACTTCTCAATACACTACGCTGCCATCTTTATACCAGATCGGATTTTTTTCCATTTCATTCTCTCGTTTTTCATCAAAAAACGACGTGGCTTCATCTCCCTTAAGGCAGAACGGAGTTTTTTTTTCTAGTACGCACTATATATTGATTTATTCTGTGGTCAAGCAGCAGCTCCACTGCACTGGCAGGAACCCAATCGTTTGCAGTAATTTACAATTATAACAGTGTCAATTTTTTTCTGAAGGAGCAACACAAGAAACTTGTAAAACAAATTTTCAACGTTTCTGTATTTTTTAACAGCCAATTGATCCCAGTTAATTTTACGTTTTAGCAGGGGATGTCAAACCTACGGCCTGTGGGCCGGAACCAGCCTGTTGGATGACATCCTGCCCGTCATAAATTTCCGAGCATGTCATAAAAAGAAACGTGTCTCTAGGTCAGGGGCCTCCAACAGTTTTCCAGCCGAGAGCTACTTTATGATACAAATTAGTGCACAAATTTCATATGTATGTATGTTTGATATGTTTTTCTGAAATAAATATTTATGTCTTTATTGTGTTATTAATATTTTATTACCTGGTTAACCATTGGGCTTATAGTTAAAGTGACTCAGTCAACCACTAAAAAATATTTCACAAGAAAATGACAATGACCCAGTATTGGTGAGCTATTTTAAGAACACATCCGCGGGTACTTCAGCTGTCACAGGGGGCACCTTGGTGCCTGCAAGCATCACGTTGGAGACCTTTATGCTTTAGGTTGTTTCTATCAAACTTTATGATTTTTTTTAATAAATGCAAACCAAATGCTCTTTTTTTCTGGCAGCGGGCAGTGCTGAGTTTGTATGGTTGGTGAGTTGGTTCAGGTGTAAATTTGTATTCACTCAACTGTTAAAATAACCCATTTAACACATTCAATCCCACTTATGAAAATTGTTTGTGGGTAACTACATACATGCCAACTTTTTGACATTACAGAGAGGTGATTCTTTTTTATCAATAAAACACATTTCCTTCCATTTCCAGAATATTAAGACAACAAAAACAGCAACAACAACAACAACAGATTGTGTTTGATCAAAATTTGAATTGGCAAACTTTTACCAAAATGAAAATCTAATGTGATCATTGGAGCATTTTATTCGGGCACAATGATTTAGTCTCGCTTCAAAATAAAGCAATTGTAAA
>NC_142349.1:1630000-1775000 GCF_059441175.1 Urocampus carinirostris | reverse complement strand
AAATAGAGGTCACTCGCATGTTTATTAGGAACTGCCCATGCAAGGAACTGGCACTCACTTACAGATCAAAAACCATCGAAAAGTGGTCAGCATGTGAGGTACTAGAGGTGCTGAATGAATACCACGCTGAGAAGAGCTACAAAGCAGATTCCCTACAACAACCTGCGAATCGAGCGGAAATTGCCGTACACAAAGCTGAGGTGAACCATGGTCCAACCCTCATGCACGAGCCACCTCAGACTTCGAGCCCACAGTATGTCTCTCTAACGGACGTTATTAGTATGTTGGAGAAGGTTCTGATACGTGTTACCTCAAACCAGTTTCAAGGGAGAAGGCGAGCTCCAACCAGGCGACCTGGAGACAGAATTAATGGTTTCACTGACAAGCCATGTATCATTTGCAAAGAAGTCGACCACAGTGCTCTCTCTCATTGCCGAGACAAAAACCTTTGCTTTCACTGCCATGCCCCAGGACATTCTCGACGTGATTGTCCAGTGACGAAAGTTGTCCCGCTGCCTCAGGGAAACTAACTGATCTGCGCTTAGGGGAGAACAGTGCAGATCAACTGAGTATACCTCCCACCACTAATGTGAAGCCTGACATGCAAGATAATAAATCAATTTATGAGATGTATAGCAACAAGATACCTCCATCGAAGAAGCTGATCTTTCAGGGGTTTCAGAGAATAGCGGAGACTGACGAACTGTTTTACACACCTGTACTTGTGCAAGAAGGCCCCACTTTCAGAGCGCTGTTGGACAGTGGGTCGATGGCTTGTACAGTAAGTGAGGACACGGCTAAGTCCCTCCTGCAGCAATTCCCTGATATGATGAGTTACACGGCCGATGATTATGTCATTGTAGGCTGCGGTGGACACCAAGTTTCTCCCAGAGATATGTACGACATTCACGTCACAGTTTACGGGTGCCAAATGATAATACCAGTAATGGTGGTGCCAGGCCAGACAGAACAGATGATCCTTGGCAGCAATGCCATCAAATATATTTTGACTCAATTGAAAAGTACTGATGGCTATTGGAGATTAGTTTCCACTCCTGACAACGGTCTGTCCGATAACCACAGTCAATTCCTGTCAATGCTTTCCAACACAGAGAGATGGAGAGGTGATTGCATTCCAGACAAGGTAGGGACAGTTAAGATCAAGAGTTGCGTGACGCTGAATCCAAGGACCGAGTACGTTATTTGGGGCAAGTTACCTGAGTTGGCCGGGGCATCAGCGGGCAGCACAGTGGTCGTTGAGCCAACCCAATCTAAGGCTGCGCCCAGACAAGTCCTTGTCGGACGAGTTGTTACTCCACTCTGGGGAGATGGATGGGTGCCTGTTAAAGTCTTTAATCCCACGGACAGAGTTGTGGTGCTGAGAAGAAATATATATATGTATGTGTGTATATATGTATATATATATATATATATATGTATGTATGTGTGTATATATGTATATATATGTATATATATATATATATGTATGTGTGTATATATGTATATATATGTATATATATATATATATGTATGTGTGTATATATGTATATATATATATATATATATGTATGTGTGTATATATGTATATATATGTATATATGTATATATATATATATATATGTATGTGTGTATATATGTATATGTATGTGTGTATATATGTATATATATGTATATATATATATATATATATGTATATATGTATGTGTGTATATATATATGTATATATGTATATATATATATATATATATATATATATATATGTATGTGTGTATATATGTATGTGTGTATATATGTATGTGTGTATATATGTATGTGTGTATGTGTGTATATATATGTATATATGTATGTGTGTATATATATGTATATATGTATGTGTGTATATATGTATGTGTGTATATATATATATATGTATATATGTATGTGTGTATATATGTATGTGTGTATATATATATATATATATATATATATATATGTATATATGTATATGTATGTGTGTATATATGTATGTGTGTATATATATATATATATATATATATGTATATATGTATATGTATGTGTGTATATATATATATATATATATGTAACGGGTGTAATAATAACTTTTATTTTATTGAAATTCCTGCTAAAATATGTGTATAGTTTTTGGTAAATGTCCTGCAATGCTGAGTCCAACAGTGCCATCTGCTGGTATGGGGTGGGGTTTGGTTTTGGCTTCTAACATGTGACCAGGAGGCGGGGTTTTGTCAGTTTAACCAGAGTACTACAAAGGTAAGACATATCTTTTGGTGCTCCACAAAATAAGTTAATTTTAAACTTTATAACCCCAGCTGACAAATCTCTCACCATGCATAGTAATGTGATTGATATTGTCAAGCTGTTTAGGTTTATTTTCGTTTTGTTTCTGTTTTACTAAATCTTAATTCCCCTTGTAGAGATCAAAGAGATCAGACCCAGCAGAAAAAGCTAATGTTGTGACTCATCCATTTGCAGGTAAATTGTACCCATTTTTATACTCATTATTGTTTTTATTCCTATTTTTCATATACATTAAAAAAAGGGATGATGTTGGTTAAAATTCAGAGTAAAGAAAAACATGTTGAATTCATTGTAAACGTTAAAAATCCACTATACGATCTCTTGCTAAAAGTATCTTGTTAAAATGCAAAGATTTATACATGTATTGTGATATTCTAAAATGTATTTTCTGTAAAGTGAAAAGAAAGCTCTTTGATATGCTTTGTTGTCAGTTCAACCAGAGTACTACAAAGAGATCAAAGAGATCAGACCCAGCAGAAAAAGCTAATGTTGTGACTCATCCATTTGCAGAACTGTAATAATAAAAACCTCATCATCCAGTCCAGCGTGAATGTGGATCTTTGGTAGGACACGTACACCGCGGTTACATTGGTGCCGTGACCCGTGACTTCTATCAAACTCTCCGAACCGAGGACTGTCCTACCTGCCACATTGTTTCATGATGCCATCAGCTCACAGTATTTAAAATTGCTATACAGTGACGTGTTACGCAGGCTCCTGATTTATTTTGTGATTTTGACTCATTTACATATTTGAAACATGTTTAATCAGAGCACGAGTGACATTTCTGAGGGTGTAGCTGATCAGATGACAAATGTTATTCAGGAGATAGGACATACATTGGCTGATAGCATTTTCTCACGTATACAGTCACACAATACAGTAGCTCCTAGCGCTGCTGCCACACAAGATGTAGCAAACACATTGAGTAAGCCAGGTTATGTGTCAGATGTAACACAGGTTCAGGTGGTTACACAGAGAAAGGTTAAAGAACCACCATCATTTAATGGGGATGGCTCAGACTCAATAAAATTACATGAGTGGGAAGATCTAATGAAGACATTTATTAAGAAGAGTAATGTGAGACTTGAAGAGCAAGCAGAGGAAATCCAAATGCATTTGAGAGGAAAAGCTAAAGATGTAGTTAGGTTTGGCATTAGAAACAGTAATATAGACGTCTATACCCGCCCTGACATGATTTATAGTCTCCTCAGGAAACACTTTAGCTGTACCAAGTACTCTGCTGTCCCTTTAGCTGACTTTTATTCAACTTTGCCCAAACACCAGGAGGACCCCTATGACTACTGGCTGAGACTAAACAGAGCAGCTGACCTTGCCTCTGAGTGCTTGAGTGAGCAGGGCAAAACATTTGACAACCCTGAAATAGAGGTCACTCGCATGTTTATTAGGAACTGCCCATGCAAGGAACTGGCACTCACTTACAGATCAAAAACCATCGAAAAGTGGTCAGCATGTGAGGTACTAGAGGTGCTGAATGAATACCACGCTGAGAAGAGCTACAAAGCAGATTCCCTACAACAACCTGCGAATCGAGCGGAAATTGCCGTACACAAAGCTGAGGTGAACCATGGTCCAACCCTCATGCACGAGCCACCTCAGACTTCGAGCCCACAGTATGTCTCTCTAACGGACGTTATTAGTATGTTGGAGAAGGTTCTGATACGTGTTACCTCAAACCAGTTTCAAGGGAGAAGGCGAGCTCCAACCAGGCGACCTGGAGACAGAATTAATGGTTTCACTGACAAGCCATGTATCATTTGCAAAGAAGTCGACCACAGTGCTCTCTCTCATTGCCGAGACAAAAACCTTTGCTTTCACTGCCATGCCCCAGGACATTCTCGACGTGATTGTCCAGTGACGAAAGTTGTCCCGCTGCCTCAGGGAAACTAACTGATCTGCGCTTAGGGGAGAACAGTGCAGATCAACTGAGTATACCTCCCACCACTAATGTGAAGCCTGACATGCAAGATAATAAATCAATTTATGAGATGTATAGCAACAAGATACCTCCATCGAAGAAGCTGATCTTTCAGGGGTTTCAGAGAATAGCGGAGACTGACGAACTGTTTTACACACCTGTACTTGTGCAAGAAGGCCCCACTTTCAGAGCGCTGTTGGACAGTGGGTCGATGGCTTGTACAGTAAGTGAGGACACGGCTAAGTCCCTCCTGCAGCAATTCCCTGATATGATGAGTTACACGGCCGATGATTATGTCATTGTAGGCTGCGGTGGACACCAAGTTTCTCCCAGAGATATGTACGACATTCACGTCACAGTTTACGGGTGCCAAATGATAATACCAGTAATGGTGGTGCCAGGCCAGACAGAACAGATGATCCTTGGCAGCAATGCCATCAAATATATTTTGACTCAATTGAAAAGTACTGATGGCTATTGGAGATTAGTTTCCACTCCTGACAACGGTCTGTCCGATAACCACAGTCAATTCCTGTCAATGCTTTCCAACACAGAGAGATGGAGAGGTGATTGCATTCCAGACAAGGTAGGGACAGTTAAGATCAAGAGTTGCGTGACGCTGAATCCAAGGACCGAGTACGTTATTTGGGGCAAGTTACCTGAGTTGGCCGGGGCATCAGCGGGCAGCACAGTGGTCGTTGAGCCAACCCAATCTAAGGCTGCGCCCAGACAAGTCCTTGTCGGACGAGTTGTTACTCCACTCTGGGGAGATGGATGGGTGCCTGTTAAAGTCTTTAATCCCACGGACAGAGTTGTGGTGCTGAGAAGAAACAGGAAAATTGCAGATGTGTCTCCTTGTATCGCAGCGGAAGACCTGCCCAATGCAGAGGAGGTCAAGTGCAACGTGCAGAGTGTACAGAGCAAAGAGGTCCGACCCAGGTCAGAAGAGGACATGATGCGTGCATTGGAAGCTCTGGGACTGCAAGACATTGACCTGAAGTCATGTGAGGTTTCGCTGCAGTGTAAAGACAAGCTCCTTCATATCATCGAACAATTCGAGTCAATCTTTTCTCGCCATAAGATGGACTGTGGAGAGGCCAAAGAGTTTGTACATCGTATCCACCTTGTTGATGATAAGCCGTTCCGTCTACCCTACAGACGTATACCACCAAGTCAGTATGAAAAACTGAGGACGACTCTGAACGAGATGGAAGAGAAAGGAATTATTCAGAAGTCGACTAGCGACTATGCATCTGCGCTTGTTCTCATATGGAAGCGGAATGGAGAACTAAGGGTATGTACTGATTTCAGAAGGCTTAATGCAAGAACCATAAAGGATGCCTACCCACTACCGCATCAAGCTGATGCTTTGGCCGCACTTGGGGGAAATGCCTTTTTCTCCACAATGGATCTGACGTCAGGCTACTACAATGTCCCCTTGCACCCTGACGACAAAAAGTACACATATATATATATATATATATATGTGTGTGTGTGTACAGGACTGTCTCAGAAAATTAGAATATTGTAATAAAGTTCTTTATTTTCTGTAATGCAATTAAAAAAACAAAAATGTCATACATTCTGGATTCATTACACATCAACTGAACTATTTCAAGCCTTTTATTTCAAGCCTCACTTGACAGACCCCAGTCAGTGCGGATTGGTCAGAACATCTCTGATGTCATCTCCCTCAGCACGTGCTCCCCCCAAGGCTGTGTCCTAAGCCCCCTGCTGTTCACCCTGATGACACACGACTGCGTCCCCAGGTCAGCCACAAACCACATCGTGAAGTTTGCGGACGACACAACAGTGGTGGGCCTCATCAGGGACGACGACGACCTCGCCTACAGAGAGGAGGTGGAGCAGTTGGTGGGCTGGTGCAGAGACAACAGCCTGGTCATGAATGTTGACAAAACTAAAGAGATCATCATCGAAAAAAACAGCCCAACCATGCCCCACTTCTCATCAACAACAAGGCTGTGGAGGTTGTCAGCAGCACCAAGTTCCTAGGGGTGCACATCACAAACAAACTCACCTGGACCGTGAACACTGCATCACTGGTGAAGAGGGCACAGCAGCGCCTGTACTTCCTGCGGAGGATGAGGAGAGCCCACCTGCCCCCACCCACCCTCATCACATTCTACAGGGGCACCATAGAGAGCATCCTGACTAACTGTATCCCTGTGTGGTGTGGAGGCTGCAGTGCCTCGGACCGGGGTAGTGTGAGGAGGGTGATGAGGACAGCAGAGAAAATCATTGGGAATTCTCTCCCCTCCATTCAGGACATTGGCCAGAAGCGCTGCCTATCCCGAGCCAAGAACATCATTAGGGACCCCTCTCACCCCCATCATGGACTGTTCACTCTGCTAGCCTCTGGGAAGAGGTACTGCAGTGTGCGGTGCAGGACCACCAGGTTCTGCAATAGTTTTGTCCCCCTGGCCATTAGTCTGTTAAATGGTCAATCACACACATAGTAAGTCTACACTGCTGCTAATCTGTTTGTCTGTTTTGTTTTTTGCAGTACCAGGAGTTCTTTATACCTAGCCACTCCTTTGCACATCTGTTCTCATCTGCACTACCGTACTACAGTGTTATTGTTACTGTACAGTGACTTGTTTACCTGACTGCCCATTTTGCACATCTGGTTAGCTGCTCCTCTTGCACTCTTTGCACTATTGTATAATACTATACATAGCCATAATTATTTAGTATATTATGAGTACTTCAATACCCAAACTCAATACAACATTTTATTTATATCTGTACATTCAAGGAAACTGTGCGGGTCAGATTTATCGACATTTCGTTCTGTATACACGTGTACTAGAATGACAATAAATATCTGAATCTGAATCATAAGTTATATGGTTTCAGTCAGGCCTTTCAGAGCAGATTTATGTCTTAGTTATTATACCCATGTTTCTTGATGTATTGTGTGCAAGGAATATTTGTATATTTTGTTATGTGTTTTTCAATTGTTTTTATGTCGATTTAGTCTTGAATTTGATTTCAAAAGGCATTAAAAAGTCTAGAGAAGTTTTGAATTTAACTTGCCTTCAGCTGTAGGAACCCTGTTACAAGTAGCCTCTTACAGATTAATGACCAATTATGAGGTTTTTCATCTGTCCTGATAGAAATATTTCAAAATTGATGTGGTGTTATGAAAGGTAGGACAAGCTTAATAGCAATATTAAACTTATTTATTCAGATTCAAATAATCAATCAATGTGTTCAAATAATTATCAGCCACATTATTCGAAACAACACACACACTGACTTTGAAAATGTATTTGAAATGAGCATTCTGTTTTTTTTCAGGTTCACAACAAGTGGCACGCAGCATCCTACAGGCAGCCTCAATCCACTTAACCCCAGTGACATTGGAATTGGGGGGCAAGTGTCCATGCTTGATTTATGGAACAAGCTCTATTGCATCTCTTGCACGTCGTTTAGCATGGGCCAAATTCTTCAATGCAGGACAAAGTTGTGTTGCACCAGATTATGTTCTTTGCTCCAGGGACACACGTGATGCCCTTCTTCCAGCATTGCGTGAAACCTTGCATGACTTCTATGGCAAGAATCCTCAGATGTCTCTAGATCTGTGTCGTGTTGTGTCACAGCAGCACTGGATTCGTCTGGCCGAACTACTGAAGAAGTCCAGTGGAAAGGTTGTAGTGGGAGGAGAAAGTGACCAACAGGACAAATACATTGGTGAATTGATATAATTATTTAAATATAATTTGAATTTCAATAAATATTTGGTAATATTTCTGTTTTAAGGTAGGGAAACCTGCACAGTGACAAAACATGATTACAGTGCTTAGCAAAACGAAATAAGGACAATAGGTCAAAATGTTCTTGGTGGACAATACTTTTGCTAGGCACTGTAAACACACACCCCGTCTCTGTCCGCCATGCTTGTCATAAAATTTAATTTAACATTGGAAGTACTACAGCCAGGACATTTGGCTTTCATATATAGGATACCCAAAGGACAGCCAACTGACTGGATTAGTTTAAGCTTTGATCTGCAAATGAGGCAAACTCTGGTGTGAACAACACAACTCAGTAATGGCCCTTCGCATGCTAATGTTGAAAAAAAAGGAGGTTTTTGCGGGGCGTAACCAGCCCGTATTTTCGTAGTATTACTCTTGTTGTATTTTGTGGTATTTTTGTAGTATTTCTACAGTCTGATTTTTGTATCATATCTGTTGTATTTTTTATAGTATTACTTTACTTTCAGTTTGTAGTATTTCCATAGAATATTTTTTGTAGTATTTCTGTAGTATTTTTGTAGTATCACTCTACTTGTACTTTTGTAGTATTTTTTTCTTAATATTTCTGGGGCAGTATTTCTGTAGATTTTTTTGAAGTTATTACATACTAGTATCGTTCTATTTTTTTTCTTTTTTTTATTCTTATCAGAATGAAGACAAAATAATATACTAGGTCCCTGTTTTGAAGCATTAAATATGATATTTCGTTTTGCAGTAATTTAGTAGTAAATTTGTAGTATTTTTCTAGTATTTTTGCTAACTGACTCTTTATGCATCCTTCAAAAACCCTGCCTTGCCGAATTTTCAGAAGAATGGTGACAAGATGGGCGGTTGAGATGTTAGTTGTAAATAACAGCCATTTGGCTGTCCCCCCGCCATTCTGGAGGGTACAAAAATTCTGGGGACTTTAAGTGTTAAAAACATCATTTTTGTGCCGGGAAAAGACATAGACATTTTGTTTTCAATAGGAAACCTGTTTAAGCTCAGCTTATTTGTTTTTGACAATTTTGTAATGTCTGTGCATCATTTTTGTTCAAAGCGCCAACAGTGGTCTGTGTTGCTGAAGATGACACTCTCATGAAAGAGGAGATTTTTGGCCCTATTCTTCCCATTCTGACTATTGAGTCTCTGGAGGAAGCCATCAACTTTGTCAATCACAAGGAGAAGCCTTTGGCACTTTATATTTTCTCCAACCAAACTTCTGTAAGGAAATAAATCAGGGGTCGAGAACCTATGGCCCTTTTTTGAGTACTTATGGCTCGGAGATAAAAATAGGACTTTTGTTTATTATCTATATACTAATTTCTGCAGCCATAAAGCCCATGCTAAGCCTAGAATATTTCCAACTACTTAGTTATTTGCAGTATATATACAGGGATCAGAATTTTCCGCGGATCCGCGGATTTCCGCTGTTTTTGAACCCCAAAGGCATTCCGACTTTTTCATTTTTCTCTTGCGTAGCAAACAAATTCAAAATCCGACTGTCTCACTCTTTCCTTTATTGCTCTGGCGCACCCTGGCGGCCGTTAGAAAAATTGGCTGCATTGTCGCACAAGCTGCAGGGACTGAACTGCATTTGAACTTATCTTGCAGTATTTACAAAAAAATCAGTTATGTGGGCAAATTATTTTAATCTTCTAAAAATGTTACTTAAATGATAAATATAAGCATGGTTTTGGACAAGTAAATTGCCTAAAACCCAGGTTTTTTTTGGGGGGGGGGGGTGGCTCCGCCCTGGTTTATTCCTGGACGCTGGCTATTTCAGCTGAAAATGAAAATCTCCATTCTGATCCCTGTATATAGGACACAATTCAAACTACAGTTTACAGTAAGAGTGTCACACAACAGACCCCGGTGTGTTAGTGAATCGCTAAATAATCCTTTATATAAAAGGTCATTAAACAGATTATAGTCATTTTTGAGACACTATATGTAATGCCACAGAACAAACTAACACCAAACAAACCTTTTACCCAGAAGCTCTAGCAAAGCCCTTAGAGCAATTTCATAGGGTGACTGGTAGGAATGGGAAAAGCTATTCACAGGGCACACACACACTCTTTCTCCTTTGCCTAGCATTGTGTGCACTGAAGGTAAATGCGTAGGTATCCTTGTTTGTAGGATTTTGTGACATTTTCACAAAAGCACCTTGTTTTGAAACCATTATTTAGGACTAAAATGACACTCAAAATGAGCCTTAATACTGGAGGGAGACCAATTTTAAGCGATATGTTTATATTGAAATGAGACACAGGCTCTGGATTTTTTTATTAGTTCATAGATTTGATATTAAACATCACTCAGTGAAATAAAATGTGCTGAAGAATGAGTTTTTATCTGGACAGCGGGTTAGACAGTTTTATTGAATTTAGTCTTAAAATATATGGTGTGGTTCTCATGAAAAAAATCGAAATATTTTTGCTCTTATGGCTCTTTGGGTCAAAAAAGTTCCCGACCCCTGGAATAAATCGTCATAGTTTCATCGTGATTTAAGTACACTTACTTTGATGATCCTTTGTCTTTGAGGTTATAAACACTGTGTTGGAGAAAACCAATAGTGGAGGGTTCTGCTCAAATGATGGGATTGTCCACGTGACATTGCCAGGACTACCATTTGGAGGAGTAGGTAAGTATTGGGTATACTGTATCTATTTGTATTCAATATTTACTGTAGCTATCACAATCAAAACGTTTTGGTACCTGAGTATAAGTCTTTGATTATCTGCTGTTACCTGGGCCCATCCAATACTATGGAAATGTAAAGAGAAAGACAATCTATCACTTTCTATAGGCTATAGGTTTAGAGAAAAGAAAACTAAATATGAATAAAATTATGACTCACAACACGTGGTAAGCTTTCTCTCCTGGCTTTGATTTCTTTGATTTCCGGCAAAACTAACATAAAATACGACAGAAACAAAATGAAAATCGACATTTGATCAAAGCGGCGCTGCCACGAGCGGCTGCCTTTTCCAGCAGCTGCCCTATTGTTCTATTGTCTGCTCCTATTTTCGGTGTTTTTTCTTCCCGTTTTGACAACTACACTATGGATTACTCCTATCCTATGGACATGGGTTTTAGCGCACAAAAAATGTGTGTATTCAAGGAATTTCAACTCCTTGCCCTGAAGAATTCTCGTGCCGGCGTGATGAAGGGGCCTATCGTGGAGGAAGAGCCGGAGCTAGCGAAGCGGCTAGCGGCGTTATAAGTCTTCGGTACCATCCGTAATCATGGTAAATGCAAACTCACGACCAAATAAGATCATCGAGTGCTGGTGGAAAACATCGAAGCGCACAGGGAGCGCATTTGCTGTGTTTTGCGGAAACGTGGCTCATGTTTAGCATTCCGGACGCTAACGTGTAGCCACCCGGAGCTACCCGGAGCAATCCGGCTTCAACGCCGCTAAACAGAGACACGAAAGCTGGGGGGAATCGGAGAGGAGGCGGACTTGCCAACACGAGGTGGTGTATCCCTGGATTTTCACAAAGAAAAGTTTTCCATCTGCCACAGGGATGTCGAACTTTTGGACTGGCGTGACATCATCCACTCCGCGACAAGCACCCCTAGGGCATCATGTTCATCTGTTAATAAACAACGGGGTAGACTGCTGGAAGTGTGAATTTCCCTACGGGGATGAATAAAGTATCTATCTATCTATCTATCTATCTAAAATAAATCCAAACAGCTTGCCAACATCATTTTTGCCATTCCATGTATTCCGTTACTCCCCAATCCTGCACAAAATGTAGTAATTTGATTCATATTTAGCTTCTTTTGTCTTTTATTAGCAATTTTTGTTTTTGAAGTAATCCAAAAGTAATTGAAAGTAATCCAGTTAAAGTAACCCTATCCAACCCTGTGTATTTGAATATGTTGTGTTTTTTCAAATGTGCATATCGTAGTGCCCCTGCGTGTGTTCAAGAATGCACAAGTTGTTGCTAGAGTCAAAATTAATTTAATGAACAAAATGACAAGTGGTAAAGACATTCAAACAGGAGCTACTCTTAGCCGCAGGTCACGCTCATTCATGGTCAAAACAGACTGACCCACAGAGACGAACTTTCACCCAAGTCGACTCCCTCCTCTCCTACGTCACGCCTCCTTTAAAGGGTCGTACACAAACATAAAGACAAGTAACAATAGTAACAGACATTACACTGCCTTCCCCTTTATGAAGGCCTTTACCGCGATGGGTGAACAAAAAAAAAATTCTGTTAGCGCTTTGTTATTCGCCTCCGTCTCTTGAGGTCGGCCCTTGGGTGAGCCTACCTCCTCCACCCGCTCAAGAAACTTACACGGACCGTCCCAATAATTGTCCAATTTGGGGCAACGTCCCTTCTTTTGTTTGGGGGTGTAGACCCAGACCAGTACACCAATGTGGAAGTTCCGACCTTTGCGCTACTAAGGATTATCCTTAGGCGCCTTGAGTGACTCAACAACAACAACAACATCAGCAGGGCAGGTGTGCAGCTGGTGCAACTTTGCACGGCTGATTGATACACCATTAGCCCCAGTGGAATGTGCTGGTCCCAATCCTGCTGATGTTTTTCGGTAAGGATAGCAAGCTGCTGCTGCATGGTGCAGTTAAATCGTTCCACCAAGCCATCGCTCTGCGGATATAAGGGAGTAGTGCGTGTTTTCTGCATGTCCAAGCGTTCACAAAAACCTTGGACTCGAAATTTCTGCCTTGGTCACTGTGAAGAGTTTTTGCAGTCCCAAACCGGCTGAACATTCCCTCCAGTAGGGCACCCGCTACTGTCTCTGCCGCTTGGTTCGGCAGGGTGTAAGCCTCTCGCCATTTTGTAAAATAGTCCATAGCACAGAGCACATACCGGTTCCCTCTGTCCATCACAAGAAAAATACCCATGGTGTCCACAGCAACCCTCTTTATGGGTACACCAATCCCTTGCTGCTGAAGCGGTGCATGTGACTACTGGTCTTTAGGCCCCTTGTAGGCTGCACACTTATCGCACCTCCGGCAGAAGTCCTCAAGATCTTGTCGATGCTTGCCCCAGAAGACTACCTGGTGCAGCCGTCCGAGGGTTTTTTCACTGCCGAAGTGCCCAGAGCCAGCACCCCCATGGCATGCAAAGAGTCTCTCAGAGCTACATGCACCACCATCTGCCATCGTTCCTATTCGGTGGCTTTCGCACTGGTTGGAGATCGCGGTCCTCTTCCCGCTTGACAGCTCACTCATCGACGTTCACGGTATCCAGGATGCAGCATGAAGGTCTTCCCACAGCCTCCTCTCCACGCTGCTCCAACTCCCTGGAATCCCGGCGGTCACAGTAACGACAGCCATTCACAGCACATGGCCGCGTACATAGAGCGTCTGCGTTAGTGTGCTGAGCCCTGCTGGACCAAAGGCAGGTGTCAAGGGCATACCTTGACCGATCTACCGTTGGACGATGTGGATTAGAGTGTGGCACCACCTGCTGGTGGTGAGTATTTGGCGCTTCCCTTGGTGGACTTGTCACTTCTCGACTTGCCGTGTTGACGGTCGCTCTCTCAGCACCAGTGTCCATCAAAGATGTGCAGGAAATGTCCCCAATCTGCAAGCGAACAAGGGATGCCCCACGTCCGTCCAGCCCACCATTACCACATTCTTGTTCTGGACGTGCGGGCCCCCAATCAAAGCTTCTACATGTGCAGGTTGCGGTAAAGGGGAGGGGTCCGCGTAATCTGGTCTACACAGACCCTTTTTCGTTTCCCTGCTTTTTCATCATTTTGGGGCATCGGCGAAGCAGATCACCTGGTTGTCGACATCCCCAGCAGACAGCAGGGCTTGCTTTAAGGTCATCCACTTCCTCCTGTTGTGCTGTCCTGGTCTTAATTGCACACAGAAGCTCCTCCACCCATGCAGGTCTGTGCTCTTCCCGCTCCGCCACTGATGTCGCCGAAACAGAGTAAGCTGTTGTCTGTAACGCCGCCTTGGCTGCAATCTCCCTTTCCATGGCGAGATCAAGCGCCTCTCCGAATGCTGCCAGGTCAACGAACTGAATGTGCAGGCACAGCTCACACGGCCGGAGAGCTTCAATAAACTGATCCAGTCTCAGTTCATTTTGGACTCAGGCTGCGCCGACTCAGGCTCTCAATCTCACTTGCAAGGCAACGTGTTTCCCCTGGTTGTCGATCACGCTGTTTAAATTCAATGTGCAGCGAGTCTTTCAAATTGAATTGTCCACCTTTGCAAAGCCTCCACCAGTGCGTAGTAATCAAGTCTCTCCTCTTGGCTCAGCACCAGCAAGCAGGATGCAGCATCATCAGTCGGCAAAAAAGCCAATTGCACAGCCCTAGTCTTCTCTGACCAAAAAGCTGCCTCAGCAACCAACTCAAATTGCGCTCTCTAAGCTTCCCAACTCGCCTTCCCGGAAAACTTGGGGGATTTAACAGCAGGACACGTTAACTGCTGCGCGCCGTCGACGGGGTTTGTCTACTTCCAGACGAGTCGCGGTGAAATCTCGCGGAATCTTGTTAGTGGCGAGCTCGTCTTCACCCTGATTGATTTTCGCGGGCTCACATACACTTCGGTGATAAATAAGTGACTGTTCTCAGTGCAACTTGACGCAGGCATATCAATCACGCACTCATTGTGTTCCCCTAAGCAGTGTTATGTCAATACTAGAGGTTTTGTGGTTTTCCTTGCGCTCAGGTTTTGGATCAGGGGATGGTGTAATCAGTCTGTAGTCTGTAATAGTCTGTGCAGCCTTTTAAGACTCCTTGTGATTAAGGGCTATACAAAAAAATAAATAAATTGTCAGTAACTCATCCCTTAGTAACTTATGCCCCTTTTCCACCATACTAGATCCATATCTCAGAACCCTTTTGTAGGACCCGTGTACATACGCTGCCCTACTTACGAACGAGATAGGTTCCCGACAATCGTTCCTAAGTTGAATTTGTTTGTAAGTTGCTTCAGTGCTATATTTTCTATGTTTAAAGTTTGTATAAGTATGTTTAAGGCTTGCATAAGTAACCTGTATTGTTTTGCTCTAAAAAATAAAAATTCCATGAAATTATATGCTCTATAAAGATAAATAAAGTTAAATAAAGAGCCACAGGCCGGTAGCGGCAGAAAGAGGCACTACAGTAATGTCCTGTACTCGGAAAAAGGTGCACACAATACAAAATCTAAGTTAAAGCAATGTCCGTATATTTTTCGACATCCTGAAAAAAAACGTTAGTATCTACCGTTTATTGTAAGTCGAATAGTCGTAAGTAGGGGAGCGTATATACCCTCTTTCCCATCTCACTGCATGGCGTTGAAGAGATCAAATGGACAAGTCCCCAATGAGCCACCCCTGATTAGTTTCTGCCTCGGCTATTCTGGTGCCAAGCAGCTCCATCATCTGATTAGCCGCGTAGAGAAAATTGCTTTAATTTATATTTATTTGGTTCAGATTCTAATTTGGTGATTACCAATATGACCAGCAGGTATTGCTCACAGTTTCCCTCCGGAATTAATTCAAAATAGCCTCACACTATGTCGACAGTAGAATTCATCATAAATGAAGCAATACATATTTTGTTTTTAGCTTCAATTCATCGATTTTTTTTCAGTTCACTGATATGGATAATGATTGATTAGTCCAGAAAGAAAATAATATAGACACGCAAATAAATAATGCCCGTTGTCTGATTCTAACAAACTACGTTTCATTTAAATGACTTGGAAAATTGAATCAAACGAAAGAACACGGAACATTGTTTACAAGAAAACTCGCATTTCTAATTGACAAAGGAGAAATCATGTGGGGAAAAGGAAAGTTGAATAGAGATGGCAACGTTGTCTTTTTCTTGGAGAAACCCAGGATTCTTTATTGTTGTAACCTAATTTGAGAAATGTACCTGACCAAAACATACTAGACTCCACCGCTACCCATGAAATAACAAGCCAGCATATTGTCCATTTTATGCCCAAGTTACCTTGAGGTCACGTCTTGACCAGCGGCAGGAGGTATTTGGTGGCCTATGGTGATTTAAAAAAAATCACCCCGTGGGCTCTGCGCCTCACTGGGGGGGGTAGCCCATGGGTGAGAACCAGCGCTCCTCTTTCGTCCGGCAGTAAAAAAAAAAGAGACTGAGGTGTAGGTGCTTCCACCTTTTATCTTGGGCTTGAATCCACCCAAGTAGGGAAGATGGACTGGTGAGAACTAAGCCATAGATTTAGTTCAAATGAAAACTCGTCTGCATCAGTAATTTAATCAATACGAGTAACCCAACCAGTTAGAACAAAGAGTTTTTTTGAGAGGGTAGAGTGTGGCACTTGATTCTATAGACGGAATGCAAACTGGGAGAAGTCTCTGTCGCAGGGGGGCTTCTGTATTCAGTCAAACAATTTCTCTACATCCGACAAAAGGGGAGTTGGTTATAGCATTTTAAATTCTTTCGATAATTTGACGGTGTTACTATTGAGAGAGATAAAAATGATCCATTTAGTGTGTTCATGAGTCATGCATTCATTATGTTAACAGTCGTTTTTACTTCTCATCCCTTTAGGGGGCAGCGGCTGGGGTTCATACCATGGTCGCTGGGGCTTTGAGACATTTAGCTACCGACGGGCATGCATGTTGCGCGGCTGGGCTTTGGAAAAACTGAATGGTCTCCGCTACCCGCCCTACACAGAAAATAAACTGAGCTGGCTACGCTGGAGCACCTCATCTGATGCCTCGTGCGTACTCATGTGAGAACTGACATTCGAAAAGGCATTTGTGTCAATTAGGATTGCATCATTTGCTCTTCAATATCTTGTTTCAGTATAATTCTAAGCACGTTACGGTCACAATGTTTAACTTAGGCATACTTCAATTTTTCAATGGATACAATTATCTCTTAGACCACAAGTGTCAGACACAGGGGCCGGATCAGGCCCACCAAGGGTTTTAATCCAGCCTGTGAGGAAACACCAAGAGAAGCGCAAGAGAAAAAATGAGCTGTGCATTGAAATATGTACGCTTGATGAAGACAGGATTTTCTTTCTTTTTCTTTTCCCTTTCTTCCTCTACCTCTTTCACTCCTTTTCCCTTTCTTTTTCTCTTTCCTTCACTTTGTTTCTCCTTTCTCTCTTTCTCACTCTCTCCTTTTTTCTCTTTCTCCTTCTCTCCTTTTTTCTCTTTCTCCTTTTTCTTCTTTCTTTCTCTTTCCTTTATTTATTTTTCAGTCTCTTGCTCTCTCTTGTTGTTTCTCTTGCTCCCTCTCATGTTTTCTCTCTCTATTGTTCTTTTGCTCATTCTCTCTTGTTACCTTTCTTATTTTATCTTCCCTCTTGTTCCCTCTCTTTCTTTCTTTCTTTCTCTATCTCTTTATCTCTCCCTATTTCTTGTTTTCTCTCTCTTCCACTCAGTTTCTCCTTTCCCTGTCTCTTTTCACTTTATTTTTTACTCTCTCCCCTATCTCATTTTCACTGCCTGTTGCGCTCTCTCTCTCTCTCTCTCTTTCTCTTTCTCTTTCTCTTTCTCTGTCCCTCTATTCGCTCTCTCATTCAATTTCTCTTTTTCTCTCTCTCTTATTCTGTCTTTAATCTACTAGCCCCATGGTAGTTTTTTTTCTACCATGTGGCCCCCAATCGTGAATGAGTTTGACACCTGTGTTCTAGACCTTGGTGAAAATGTTGCTTTTTCTTTAAATTTATGAACAAACATTAAACATTCCTATAATACAGAATCTTTGCATTATTCCTGTCCTTGACATCCAATTTGACCTTACATCAGCCATCTCAAACTCAATTTACCTTGGGGCCACCAGATCTAGGATCTCGGTGAGGGTGGGCCAAATCAGGATTTCCAGAAAAAAAGGCTCTGATAAAAACAATCCACTGTTCTTAATAGAATAGAATAGAATAGAAATAATAAATGTCCACTTTGCAATTTACTACACGTAATAACATGAACAATGTTATCAAACAAATCAAACAATCAAAAATAAAAAAAATCCATATTTTGTGTGGGCTGCACTTACATAAAAGAGACAGCGTGTATTATTTGACCACAATATTTCGCTGTATTGTGTAATGAACAACAACAAGCGCTACAACGCGCAAGGAAGAATATAAACTACAAAAGTGACCAAAACGCACTTTTTCCTTCTCATTTTTTTTTTGCCTGGCCTTTTGAGAAGGAAAGGCAAAAAGGGGTGGTGGGGTGTAATGTTGGCTAAAAAATGAAAAATAAAGAATGAAGAAGAAAGAAAAATTAGAGGAAAAAAGGACTAATAAAAAAGAAAAAAAAGTGTTGGGGAAAAAAACAAAAATACACAAAAAAGGTACAAAAGAAGAAAAATGAAAAGGAAAGTGAGAGAAGAAAGAAAAAAAGGAAAAAAAGAATTACAAAAATCAAAATACTGTCCCTATAAGAACAGAAGAATGTTTTTTTAGAGCTGTTTTTGTGGAAAACTCTATATGGCCCAACCTCACTCGGATCCTAGCTTAAGCGGCTCCAACTCAATTGACTTTGAGAACCCACGTTTATATTAATATGAGAAAATGATTAGTCTTAATGAGACAAAGATAAGAGAATAATCTTTGGTCTGTGCAGCCCTTTGAGAGTCCTTGTTATAAAGGGCTATCCAAATAAACATGACTTGATCTGACTGAACAAAAGAGAAAGAAAAAAAGGCAGAAAGATAGAAAAAAAAAGTAAGAGAGAAGGAAGGAGATAGTGAAAAGGGAAGGGAGAAAGAAAGAAGAAATGAGAAGATAAAAAGAAAGAGAATAAAGAAAGATAAAAGTGGGAAGTGGGGTTAGGTTGACTCAGTTAACCACATGAAAATCATGGTGAGGTATTTTCAGAACAGGTCCACGGGCTCAAGGTTGGAGACCACTTTCCTAAAACATTCACCAGGTGCTACGTCCTCACTTGTGTTCAGGCTATTATGTGCCAATTGCTTGTTTTTTAATGATATTTTCCAAAGGTAATTAAAAGTTGTCGTTTAAAAAAAAAAAAAAGTTAAAGTATTGACTCATTGATATCCCCAATAAAAGTGTTGTGGAGCAGTTGTCTCAAACTCGAGGCCCTCAAGATAATTGTTTAAAGTTAGAGGGTCAGTGTGTATTATCTGACCACTAGATGTTGCAGTTTTCAGTATTGCAACTGAAAACCAAATGATAAAAATCACTTGTGAGTACAAAAACTCCAAGTTATCCAAAAGCACACTTTTTCTTCTATTTTGTTGCCTGGTGTTTTTTTTGGGTATGGAAACTCAAAGCAGCAAACTGGCATACAACTTTGCACACGAGGTTTATTTGATGTAAAATAGATAGAAATTTCTCAACCTAGGATTATTTAAAAAAATGTGCATCCATACGACGGTTCCTGTATCTTTGCAATTTAAAAAAATAAATAATATATAAATTATATGTAGATGTCAAGTCATTTTTATTTGTATAGCCCTTAATCACAAAGAGTCTCAAAGGGCTGCACAGGTTATTGCAAACCAGACTATTATTACAGACTATTATTACACCATCCCCTGGTTTAAAACCTACATGAGGGCAAGGAAACCTCAAAAAAACGTCAACATGAGGAAAATGAAGAAACCTTGAAAAGAGACCGCACATGTGGTAATCCCCCTTCCAGAATGACCAGGCTGCAATGGATGTTGCAATAACAAATAATACACATATATTGTCAACAAAAAATAAAGGTTATTCATATGCTATAGAGTAGAAGTGTGTTTTAAGCCTAGATTTAAACATTTCCACTGAGGTTGCAGATCGGATCTCAGGAGGAAGAGCATTCCACAGCACCGGGGCCCGGATGGAGAACGCTCTCGAACCTGCAGAAATCCTCTTGGCTCTTGGGATCACCAGTAGACCAGCGCTTTCAGAACGAAGGCTCTGGACCGGAACATAGGGGGAAATCAAATCTGAAAGATATGAGGGAGGAAGTCAATGCATGATTTTGTATAATACCAAGAGAACCTTAGATGTGTATATATATATAAGTGTGAAGTAAGTAAGTGTGAAGCACATTGTAAAGCACTTTGGGAAGTCTTCATTGACTTGAAAAGCGCTATATAAATGCACACCATTTACCATATATATACAGTGGAACCTCGGTTATTAACCATAATCCGTTCCAGAACCCTGTTCGAAAACCGATTTGTTCGATCACCGAAAATTGTTTTTCCCATTAAAAGTAATGTAATATCGTTTTTACCTTCTTCGGAGGCATAATTAGGGGTTAAAACACTCACTCACTCACCGATATTAAAAACGAAAGCAAAAAGGAGTGCGCGCTCACGTGACAACAGTTCTTCACGAGGGGTGGGGGCAATCTACACCCGTACGCCGCTCAGCATCGCACCCTAGCGTACCAGCGTTCGAACTCCGATTTTTTGAACGAAAAGCGAAGCAAGAATTTCTCGAAATTTTTGGTCGAGAACCGATTTGTTCGAACTGAGAGGCGTTCGAAAACCGAGGTTCCACTGTGTATATATATATATATATATACATATATATATATATACATATATTTATTAATTAAATCTTTTTACCACTACGAATCACTGAATAATACACAGTGTCCCTTTAGGGCACCCTAGCCGGTTATGGATTGATTACTTTATTTATTTCATTTTATTTTAGTTCTTAATGTTTCTTTTTTTAAAATGTTTGGATCTTATTTTATGTTGGGAATTTAAAAAGTGATATTTTAAAACAGTGAAATGTTTTTTTGTTATGTAAAAAACTTCAAATTTGGCCCAACCTCACCGACCCCCGGCGGCTCCTAAGTGAATTGAGCTTGACACCCGTGGTGTGAGAAAGGGTGGACAAACTTTTGGAGTCGAGAGACCCATTGGGCTAAAAAAATATTGGCCTGAGGCCTGGAAATGGAGACCTTTCCAATTTTTTTTTCATTTGATTTATGAATGAATATAAATGCAGAGATCTGCACAATACCAGAGTGGCTAATAGGGTAGAACGGGAGATTTCTCGAAGGGCCGGCTCATGTCAAGGTAGGGTTTGGGCTGGCTGCGTGAGAAAAATAATTTGAACTTGTATCTGTCTCATGCACTAAACTTACTCATGCATTCATTCTTTTATCAGCTATTTGGCCACATTCAGCTCAGTGCAACAGATGACATGAGTCTTACCATCTAGGGTAAATCTCCCCTCACAAAGTTGGGGTGGACCATAACTACCCTTCTTTTCTGTAGCATTAAAATGAACACAGATCAGCGTGAATATATGAGAGTCAGGTACGATGGAGCGGAGAAAGGTGCTAGGTAGAGACTAAAAAGCCAGGAAAAGAAAAAGAAACGCGTTAAAACAAGGACTGCTGTCAATCTTTTCACTCATTCAGGGTATCCTGAAAGGCGCGTCAAAATACAATGTATTATTATTCTTCTAGAAAAAATGAGCTGCACTTTTAAATGTGTTCACTTGATGTTGCCAAAGCCAGGCCCCACCTGAAAAGCCAGTGAGGCTGGATTTGTTTCTCTTTCTCTTTTTAACCCCTTTCTTTTTTTCTTCTCTCCCCCGGGCCTCAAGTTTGAGACGCCTGCTTTAAAAGGACTGCTGGGACAGCACACTGCATCAGGTAGTTGCCATGGTTACCCTGATTTTTAATTCCATCATGGTTACCAGATCTACCCTGCTCACTACTGCTACTTCATGTTTGGTTTTTGTTTGACTTATAGTTTGAATGAATCATTTTCATTTTTATACCACTTGTTCCTGCCACAAATGTGGAAGTGGACCTCAGTGTATGGAAGCCGAAATGGAGGCAGGTGTGCATAACAAAGGATGGTATTTATTGACAGATCAGGAGCAACATACAAAAATAAACCAGGTCTCAGAACAACTACCAAAGTTTCTAAACCAGAAATAAAAAACAAACCTGACATGATATCAGAAGACCAGATGAAACTGGCAAATGCAAAGACCCGATGCAGTGTGCTGTCCAAGCTGTCAACATAACTTCTTAGGATAATTAGGGACAGGTTTGTGGGGATTGGGTTCAGGTGTGTCCAGTTCCAAACCTGGTTGGTGCCCATTGAGGGAAAGTGGTGTACCAGATCCTGACAGTTGAGTCGTTACTTTTTCCCTGTGTTTTGTCATAAAAAACGTGTACTTTTTTGTAGACGCAGTAAACTCAACATACAAAGTAAAAACTCAACTTTAACTCAACTAAACCAAAGTTAACTCAACTCACCCAAAGTAAAGTACCGGTAAACTGAACTCAACATGGTGTAAAGTAAACTCAACTAATGTAGAAGTATACTCAACTCAACTTAACCAACCCGGTGAGTGGAGCAATAACTAGAAGCATGGCAAAACTCTTGATTTACAAGCAACGTAGTTTTAGTTCAAACGTAGAATGCAAACGTCACTGACACATCTCAACATGTAGCCTTTAAGTCTCGTACGGGTGCTTGAAATTCTTGAAAATACCTGAATTCTAATGTTTTCTTGTCAAGGTCAGGCAAAGGCTTGAATTTTGTGTAAAGTGCTTAAGAATGCTTGACATATTTTTATTGTCGTGTTTCCTGGCAGTCTGACTCGAAAGACCACGCTTTTAAATGAAGAGTTTTAAAAAAAAGTGTATAAAAATACAACGGTGTCCTTCAAATTGAGTAGTCATGTGAAGCAATACTGCCGCCTACTGTCTCATTCAAGACTCCTCATAGGAAATTGGTTTCTTCTTATAGAAGCGGCTCTTTCAATTGGGACAGTCAGTGTAAGCCAATTTTCGACATTTTGACACCATTTTGAAGGCCTACAGAAAATTTTGTTTTTAAGCTATATAGGCATTGGACACATCAAAAGAAAAACTTGAACCCCCATCTCTCATTAGGAAAAAAGAATGCTTCTAGCTTCGTTCATTGTGTAGTAAACAGTTGAATAATGCTAAGTTTCTTGAAAATAATTGCTCCCAAGAAAACTGAGAAAAAGCAGCTTTTGTGAAACCGCCAACATCCAAACAATGCTTTCCATAAACACAAGCACTTTTCTTGCAAATAACATGTTATTGCAAAAACACTAAACTTGAAAGACAACTTAACTCTGTTGCTGTGACGTGATCATACGATTTCAATCTCTCCTTTGTTAAAATCAAACTTTATATTTAGACTAACCCTTTAACTGTAAAATGTCATTACACCAAAAAGCTAAGAAAACTAAGCGTGTTTTTTTAGGTTTTGGATCAGAAAAAGATGGATGGAAGGCCATATTTCGAAATGCCAATTATTTAAAATAGTTCATCATCAAGACTATGGTATCATTTTAAAGTTAATTTCTTATACTTGGATACAAAAAAAACCCTGTTTGGCATTTCCCATACTGTAACCCATTTTATGTAGATCAGGTCACATATTTAAAACTGGGTTATTGAGTCTCAGATGCATAAACTCAGTTGGCTGAGCGACTAACACCTTAGCATGCCTAGCATCATCTTACAGGGCAAATTCACATTAATCTATGGAAACTATGGAACCTAGGGACAACATACACTAAACCTCACTGCAATGTTTGCTTAAGTCACAAATTGCTAGATGTTGTACCAAACTGAATCAAACCCAGCCATAACTCTGTCATCAGAATATAGATGTGGGGGAAAATTGAGGCAAAAATCAATTCGCCCTAATTAAATATTGTATGGAGAAAGTACTCATGTATAGCAGACATCTTTCATGAGGTAAATATGCAAAACGGGAGTGAAGCATCTGCTGTTTGGCTCGCAACAATCTGCCTGTCATGTAAGCTTGGACAATCTATTAACTGCTTCTAGAAAGTCCAAAGAGCTTTTGCATGCCGACAGCCTGCCGTCACTTATTCAGCAGCCAGGAGACCCGGGGAGAGCGTTTACCAGCCAATGTTTCAGTTAATAATGGAGGGATGTGCAAAATCTTGTTAATCTGCATACACATTAATTAAACTCCTGGAGAATGATTAAACCTGGTGTCCCCCAAAAGTGCCTGCTCTTTTCATGGGAGGTAGCCCCCATTGACAATATGAGTAACCCCACGGAAAAGTTCCCAAAAAGCTAATCAGTAGTGGGTTACAACTAGGCCTGGGCAATTAAACGATAATGATAATTATCTTCATATTATACCATATCATAACAGTCAATAATTTGAATAGACGAAACTTTATTTTGAACATGAGAAAAACAAAACAAAGCAACACGTCAAAATAACAAAAACAATGTAAATGTAACATGTCCGAAAAGGAATAGGAAGAAGCATATATTTATTTCACTTCACAAATATACATTTTTACATAGGATAATATTACAAGACACTAGGGAAATAATGATAGTTAATAAAAATAATAAACCATATTTCTTCTTCCATATGCGGCTCAATACAAAAAAGTAGAAAAAAAAAATCCTCTAATGCCATAAAAACTTCATTTCCAGACTGACAATCAGGAGAAGAAGAAAGTGTTAAGGACCAGACAATCATTTGGCAGGAATAGCACTAGTGTCACAGGGGCACACACGGAGTGAAAGTAAAGGGGCTACAACACTGTAAAAATGAACAATACAAGACAAAGCTGGCATACCCACTCAAAACATGCCGACAAAACATAGACAGGAGAGACCCCTCAGCTTCACTTTTTTGTAATCATCTTGGATACTTCATCTGACAAAAAACAGCTGTGATATGCACTGCAAACTTTGCCCACCAATATGGGCTATATGACAAACCTATTCCACCGTCACCCTCTTGAAAACGCTGAAAAAATAACAATTCAGCCCCAAATGAGTGCTAGCGGACATTCAACAAGCACCGGGCCCCACCAAAAAAACTTTCCACGAATGAGCCAACTAGCAAGGCGCTACTGTAATTCATTAATGTAATGATGAAGTTAACTTAAGACAGTATCATACAACACAGTTGTCATGTCATACTCCACAGGATGTGCCGCATCCAACTTTGTCATTCTGACAGTAGGGTAATATAGATACATACAGCATGTGTTACCAGGGTTCCTGTGGGTCCTTAAATAGTCTTAAATGGCATTGAATTCATTATTCTAAAAAGGCCTGAATGGGCATGTAAATGTCTTTAATTCAGTTTTCGAAAGTCCTAAAAATGTGAACACATTTATAAGATTTATATTTGTTCGAACTAAAAATAATTCAGATAATTCTGAATCTCGATAGGTAATGATAAATTTGAATCCTGTGAACAACAAAGACAAGCAGGCCAGTTAGGGATTCAGTCTTTTTGCCTGATGGAGGTATGTTAAGCTCTTGTAGTCAGTGACCTCTGCCCCACAAGCTAGTGTCCACTTCTGAAGTTCAATATTAGGATGAAGAAGATTGGAAAGATTAGTAAATGCCTTCCTTCAGTCTGGCAAATGCTGTTTTGGCCCCGGCAGACCACTAGTATGGTAACTTTGTTAAGGTAAGTTTAGTCAGTTATGCGGCTTTCTGACTTTAATCATGAATGACTCTCCAATAGGCATTGGCAAAGCCCAGGAACTTTGGCAATTATTTGAGGGTGAACGGCGGAGTCTTGGCAGGATTAGCCTGGATTCATCCCTTCTTGACTAGGAACTCCATCCATCCATCCATCCATTGTCTTCCACTTATCCGAGGTCGGGTCGCGGGGGCAGCAGTGTTAAAAGGGAAGCCCAGACGTCCCTATCCCCAGCCACTTCCTCCAGCTCATCCGACGGGACCCCGAGGCGTTCCCAAGCCAGCCGAGAGACATAGTCTCTCCAACGTGTCCTGGGCCGTCCCCGGGGCCTCCTGCCGGTGGGACATGCCCGGAACACCTCCCGAGGAAGGCGTCCAGGAGGCATCCTTATTAGATGGCCGAGCCACCTCAACTGGCTCCTCTCAACGCGGAGGAGCAGTGGCTCTACTCCGAGTCCCTCCCGGATGACTGAGCTTCTCACCCTATCTCTAAGGGAGAACCCAGCCACCCTGCGGAGGAAACTCATTTCGGCCGCTTGTATCCGGGATCGAGTTCTTTCGGTCATGACCCAAAGTTCATGACCATAGGTGAGGGTAGGAACGTAGATCGACCGGTAGATCGAGAGCTTTGCCTTTCGGCTCAGCTCCCTCTTCACCACGACAGACCGGTACAGGGTCCGAATGACGGCAGACGCTGCACCGACCCGTCTGTCGATCTCCCGTTCCATCCTACCCTCACTCGTGAACAAGACCCCAAGATACTTGAACTCCTCCACTTGGGGCAAGACCTCCTCCCCGACACGGAGGGAGCATACCACCCTTTTCCGACTGAGAACCATGGCCTCGGACTTGGAGGTGCTGATCCCCATCCCGGCCGCTTCACACTCGGTTGCGAATCGCTCCAGCGAGAGCTGAAGATCACGGGCTGAGGAAGCCAACAACACCACATCATCTGCAAAAAGCAGTGACGCAATGCTGAGGCCCCCAAACCGGACTCCACCCCCGCCAAGGCTGCGCCTAGAAATTCTGTCCATAAAAGTTATGAACAGAATCGGTGACAAAGGGCAGCCCTGGCGGAGCCCAACCCTCACCGGGAACGAATCCGACTTACTGCCGGCAATGCGGACCAGACTCTGGCACCGGGCATACAGGGACCGCACAGCACGGATAAGACTGTGCGGTACCCCATACTCCCGAAGCACCCCCCACAGGGCCTCCCGAGGAACACGGTCGAATGCCTTCTCCAAGTCCACAAAACACATGTAGACCGGACAGGCAAACTCCCATGCACCCTCAAAGACCCTGAAGAGTGTATAGAGCTGGTCCAGTGTTCCACGGCCAGGACGAAAACCACACTGTTCCTCCTGAATCCGAGATTCGACTTCCTGGCGGACCCTCCTCTCCAGTACCCCTGAATAGACCTTACCAGGGAGGCTGAGAAGTGTGATTCCCCTGTAGTTGGAACACACTCTCCGGTCCCCCTTCTTAAAGACGGGAACCACCACCCCAGTCTGCCAGTCCAGAGGCACTGTCCCCGATGTCCACGCGATGTTGCAGAGGCGCGTCAACCATGACACGCCCACAACATCCAGAGCCTTAATGAAGTCTGGGCGGATCTCATCGACCCCCGGGGCCCTGCCACCGAGGAGTTTTTTGACAACCTCGGTGACTTCAACCCCAGTGATACGAGAGCCCAACCCAGAGTCCTCAGGCTCTGCTTCCCCAGAGGAAGACGTGCCGGTGGAATTGAGGAGGTCTTCGAAGTACTCCGCCCACCGATTTACAACGTCCCGGGTCGAGGTCAGCAGCGCCCCATCGGCACTATACACAGTGTCGATGGCACACCGCTTCCTCCCCCTAAGACGTCGGATGGTGGACCAGAATTTCCTCGAAGCCGTTCGGAAGTCGGCTTCCATGGCCTTTCCAAACTCCTCCCACGCCCGAGTTTTTGCCTCGGCAACCGCCAAAGCCGCATTCCGCTTGGCCAGCCGATACCTGCCAGCTGCTTCCAGAGTCCCACAGGCTAGGAAGGCCCGATAAGACTCCTTCTTCAGCTTGACGGCATCCCTCACCGCCGGTGACCACCAACGGGTCTGAGGGTTGCCGCCGCGGCAGGCACCGACTACCTTGCGGCCACAGCTCCGATCAGCCGCCTCGACAATGGAGGCGCGGAACATAGTCCACTCAGACTCAATGTCCCCCGCCTCCCTCGGGACATGGGCGAAGTTCTGCCGGAGGTGTGAATTGAAACTTCTTCTAACAGGAGATTCTGCCAGCTTTTCCCAACAGACCCTCACAACACGCTTGGGTCTGCCGGGTCGGGCCGGCATCTTCCCCCACCATCGAAGCCAACTCACCACCAGGTGGTGATCAGTTGACAGCTCCGCCCCTCTCTTCACCCGAGTGTCCAGAACATGCGGCCGCAGGTCTGATGAAACGATGACAAAGTCGATCATCGAACTACGGCCTAGGGTGTCCTGGTGCCAAGTGCACATATGGACACCCTTATGTCTGAACATGGTGTTCATTATGGACAGACCGTGACGAGCACAGAAGTCCAATAACGAAACACCACTCGGGTTAAGGTCAGGGGGGCCGTTCTTCCCAATCACGCCCCTCCAGGTCTCACTGTCATTGCCCACGTGAGCGTTGAAGTCTCCCAGCAGTACGAGGGAGTCCCCAGGGGGCGCGCTCTCAAGTACACCCTCTAAGGACCCCAAGAAGGGTGGGTACTCCGAACTGCTATTTGGTGCATAAGCACAAACAACAGTCAGGACCCGTCCCCCCACCCGAAGGCGGAGGGAGGCTACCCTCTCGTCTACCGGGGTGAACCCCAACGTACAGGCGCCGAGCCGTGGAGCAATTAATATGCCCACACCGGCTCTGCGCCTCTCACCACGGGCAACTCCAGAGTGGAAGAGAGTCCAACCCCTCTCGAGAGGACTGGTACCAGAGCCCAAGCCGTGCGTAGAGGTGAGTCCGACTATATCTAGTCGGAATTTCTCAACCTCACGCACCAACTCGGGCTCCTTCCCTGCCAGAGAGGTGACGTTCCATGTCCCAAAAGCCAGTTTCTGTAGCCGGGGATCGTCGCGCCAGGGACCCCTCCCTTGGCTGCTACCCAGCTCTCTGCGCACCCGACCCCTTTGGCCCCTCCTACAGGTGGTGAGCCCATGGGAAGAGGGTCCCACGTCGTCCCTTCGGGCTGTGCCCGGCCGGCCCCCGTGGGTAAGGGTCCGGCCACCAGGCGTTCGCCAGCGGACCCCACCTCCAGGCCTGGCTCCAGAAGGGGGCCCCGGTAACCCGCGTCCGGGCGAGGGAAATCGAGGACCAAAGTTTTCTCTCATCATTAGGGGTCTTCTGATCTGCGTTTTGTCTGGCCACTCACCTAGGACCTGTTTGCCATGGGTGACCCTACCAGGGGCTTAAAGCCCCCGACAACATAGCTCCTAGGATCATTGGGACACACAAACTCCTCCACCACGATAAGGTAGCAGATCAAGGAGGAGACTAGGAACTCCCAAAAAACTAAATCAACTCAACTTAGAATTCACATGTCTTGGCTTTTACAAATAGCCCATTCTCTGACAGGTATTGCAACACCATTTTGGAATTGTTTGTGTGGTCTCGAAGAAGATTAAAATTTCATGGAGGTTAAAAAAAGTGAAACGAAAACGACCATAAATTGCCAGAAATAATTGCTCTGACACCGAAATACGACTATAGCTTTTGTGAGACCAAATGGCTTGACCAGGTACTCTAAATGCTCTAGCGGGGCCCTATAGGCTATTTTCCATTCGTCCCCTTCATGAGTACTAAATAAATGATAGGCAGTGTGCAGGTCTAGCTTTGTGAAAGTTGCAGCATCTTGAAGCTGATGCAAACACTGAAACAAGTAATGACAGATGATACTTTTTTTTCACGGTTATATCATTGTGTCCCATTGAATCTGCACTGGGCAGTAGTATCTTGTAAACAAAAACAATGATCCAACTGGACACCAGGACTGGCAAATTATGCCTCCCACTAGAGACTCAGAAATGTTTTGGTTTTGAAACGCGATAAAAACATTATTTTTATTGTGGACTGATAATCAGATCTACAGCGCAATTATGAGGTTTATGGTGTGGAGAGACTTAGCTCGGTCTTAACTTAAAATCACATCGTAATATTCAGCCGTTACCTTCTTAAGGCAAATAGAAAATAAAAACTTTCTTCATTTGACTACACAATAAAAGAAACCTGATAGTGCCCATAGTATAACTAATCTTCGCCCATCGAGATCTAACACTCTGAAAGGACTCAACCGGACCCCCCGTATTTTTTTTTTTCCTTTGAAGTAATTTTAGCACATGTTAGAATATTCAAATGTTTCATTGAGTATGTTGCATGAGTTCTTTAGCTAAATTTGTTTTATTGTTTAATCGGCACCTCATTCCTTTGATAATTGCATTATCGCTAAGTTGTTGTAAATGCACCTTATACTTGTTCACATATGTTAATGAAATATATACTTTCTGTATCCATTCAATGTTTCAAGGTTATTATATCAGCACTTTCTCAGCAGTGGTCAGCCCTTATCTTATAATACAACCCTCAAAATACGGCTGTGTCCAGTTTTAACAAAGTGCTCCTGTGAACTTGTGACTTCCTAACCTTTTCAGGAAAATACCATCCTAGTAAGTTTCACTTTCCATTTTGTCAAATCCACACCTTTTTCCTATAAGAGAGAGAGAGACATTTTGTCGAGGCCTTTTCTGAGGGAATTATTAAGGAATGTCCCTGCTCCTACTACAAACGTACAGTGGTAGGGATGGCTTCAGCTGAGCCCAGAAGTTGCATACTTTTGTTACTTAGTGTTGAACTGAACCAGAACCTTTTCCCTATTTCCCTGTGTAATATGCAGTTGTTTGTACGGTTTTATACATTCCTTGAAAATGTTTACATTTTATTGTAGTTTTATTAAGGTCAGGAAAATGCTTGAATTTTGGGTGAAGTGCTCGAAAAAGCTCTAAATTGTTGTCATTGCCATGTTTCATGGCAGTTTGACTTGATAGACCGTGCTTTTAAATGAAGAAAAAAAAGGGTGTGTAAAAATGACACCGATGGTGGCTACAGTCCTTATTATTGAATAGTCATGTGAAGCGTTACTGCCCCCAACTGTCGGATCCAAGTGGACAGGTTTTTCAGACATTAGTCATGGGAATTGAAGCTCTTTTTTGAGAAGCGGCGTTCCTGGCTCGGCTCACTGAGAAGAACAAGATATCTTGGCTCCCAAACGGCTCCTTAGATTTCTTTACATTTTTTAATTAGTGATATATTATCATTAATAATAAAACATTATGTACCAAATTATTCAGTGATAAGTAATCATATCTGTTGCAGGGCAACCCTGAAAAACATATGAAATATAAAATAAAATATTCACAGTTCTACTAAAGAAAATTGTAAAATACGAACAAATATTAGCTTTTTACACACTGAACAGATTTAAAGTCGAACAACAACACAAAATCCCTGAAATTACAAAACTATAAAATATAAATTACAAATACTAACTCATCAAGTGCCATAAATGGTAAATGGTCAGCATTCATATAGTAGTTTTCAATTATTTATATAAAAAAAAAGATTATATATATATATATATATATATATATATATATATATACACACACACACACACACACATCAAGTATAGATTAATCATAACGTGCAAAAAACAACTATTTACAATTCTTTTTTAACCAATTTAGACACAGATCTTCCGAATATCACGCAAATTAATGTAAGTAAAACAAAAGGCAAAAGATCAGTGTTTCTAAGATTTAAAGATTAGATCGTTCTTCTAAGGAACAAACCAAGCAAAGGTTTGCCTGTTTGAATTTCCTGCAAAAATATTGAGGGTACGGCTATCACCTCAAGAAGAAATCATGCATTTGTGGTGGATTCTCACTGTGCAGGGTCATGCAGGTCCCCCATGTGTAATCAATAGAAGTGTCAGCAGGGGGGGATACAGCTGGGAATGATAAAAGTTGTGGGTTTGTGTGAAAGTGGGTGCTGATATCAGTATCTTTGGCAGCGGGTGAGCAGCCCTTCATGTGACGATGGATTTGCTCTCAGATATGGGCTTTTGAACATATACATGGTTTGCATTAACAAACAAGCCAGAGTCTAATTTTCATGGGCTTCACGGTGCAATAAGATGTTTTCATCACCTAATGATGAATAGTGTCTACAAAGCTTTCTGGTAGATTTTTGTTCGGTGTTATTCATTAGGCATATTTTAGCTTTTCTGTCTTTTTGAAGATACTTCTCTGTAAAAGGGAAGAGCGAATGCAAAAGTCACAGTAATTTTGGGAAATAACAACAGAAAAAGAAACATTATTTGTTATGATCAAATAAAATTACATCATTTCAAAAAACGGCACCATACATCACATTTCTTTATGGACATTTACTTTGTGGATCTTGAAAATAAGTCAGTAATGATATTTTACAAATGTCAATTTTTGTTTCGCATTACATTATGTATTACAGGGGTCTCGAACTCGCGGCCCGGGTCCAATTGCAACCTATGGGGTGAAAGTTTGAGGCCCCAGCCTTAAAATGAAAGTCTAAGAGACAGTGTGTATTATCATGTGCCTACTATTGGGAATTTATTAAAAAAAACAAAAAACAAATACTGATTTAAAAAGAGCAAAAATGCATAAACTATGAAACAAATGTCCATGTTTTATTTATAGATAGTTAAGTCAAGTAATGTTTATTTGTATAGCCCTTAATCACAAAGAGTCTCAGAGGGCTGCACAGACCACAGATTATTGCAAACCAAGGACTATTATTACACCATCCCCTGTTATAAATCCTACATGAGGGCAAAGAAACACTCAAAAACCTCAACATGAGGAAAATGAAGAAACCTTGAGAATGGACTGCACATGAGGTAATCCCCCTTCCAAGGATGATCAGGCTGCAATGGATGTTGCAAAAACAAACAATACACAGCTATTGTCAACATAAAATATAGGTTATTCATATGCTATAGAATAGAAGTGTGTTTTAAGCCTAAATTTAAACAGTTCCGCTGAGGTTGCAGATCAAATCTCAGGGGGAAGAGCATTCCACTGCACCAGGGCCCGAATGGAGAACGCTCTCGAACCTGTGGATCTTGTCTTGGCTCTTGGGATGACTAGTAGACCAACATTTTCAGAGCAAAGGCTCTGGATCGGGACATAGGAGGAAATTAAATCTTAACTTTATGAGGGAGCAAGTCCATGCATGATTTTGTATAATACCAACAGAACATTAAAATCACATATTAAGCTAACAGGGAGCCAATGCAGGTTAGCTAAAATCGGGGTAATGTGATAAAACTTTCTTGTCTTGGTTGAAAGCCTCGCTGCAGCATTTTTTACCAACTGATGGCTCTTTATTTTGGACTTCGGAAGACACAGTACAGTAATCGAGATGGGAAGTAACAAACGCATGAATTATAATTTCTGCATCGGACTGAGACAGTATAGGGCGAATTTTAGCAATGTTGCGAAGATGGAAAAAAGCTGTTCTAGTAATATTCTTAAAGTGTGTTTGAAAGGACAGATTGGGTTCAAATATGAGACCTAAATTTTTGACTGTCACTCTGGGTGATATTACATTTGTCAATGTTCAGAGCAGTTTTTGAGAACAAGAAACGAAATTTAGATGGACCAATAACTAACATTTCGGTCTTTTCAGAGTAAAGGCGCAAGAAGTTGAGTGACATCCATTTTTTTTTGTCTTAGTGAGGCAGATCTCCAAACTTCCACAGTTTCGTGAAGCAGATTCCTCATCGGAAGATATAGTTGAGTGTCATCTGCGTAGCAATGGAAACTGATATTGTACTTGCGAATAATATCACCTAAAAGAAGCATGTAAATGCTAAAAAGAAGAGGGCCAAGTACTGAACCCTGCGGAACACCATAGGTAACACTAAAGGGCTCACATTTAATTTCACGATATGTAACACAATGCGTCCTATCTGAGAGGTAGAATCTGAACCATAAGAGGACGGTTCCTGAGAGACCAATCCATTTTTCCAACCAGTCTTGTAAGATATTATGGTCCACAGTGTCAAAGGCAGCACTAAGGTCCAGAGTCATGGAGCATTGGAGTCCATTGCCAGTAGAAGATCATTGGTTACCTTAATCAGGGCTGTGTCAATAGAGTGGTTAGCCTTGAATCCTTATTGCATAGATTCAAAAAGCCTGTTCTCAGATATAAAATCATTCAGCTGCTGTGCCACAACTTTTTCAAGTACTTTAGAAAGAAACGGTAGGTTTGACACAGATCTATAATTGCATAAGCTTTCTGGATCAAGGTTGAGTCGTTTCAGTGTAGGTTTAATAACAGCAGACTTAAAAGCTTGCTGGAACTACACCTGAGGAGAGTGATATGTTTATAATATTTAGAACTGAAGGGCGAAGGAACCCAAAAAGATTTTTAATCAGCGAACCCGGAAGTGGGTCAAACACAATAAAGCAACTTTTAATGGTCAAATGATACACACTGTCCCTTTGATGTGAGTGCAGCCCAGGCGAATTATGGCTTTGTTAATTACTGATTGATTATTTTCACATTAATTCTTCATATTTTTTATTTTTAGATCTTATTTTGTATATTTTAGAGACATTTGAGAACATAGGATTTTTTTAAACCAGAAGTTTTCTTGTGAAAACTTCAATTTGGCCTAACCTCACCTAGACCCTAGCTCCGGCAGCCCGCAAGTCAATTGAGTTTGAAACCTCTCAAGTATTATGTCCTCCTTACACTTAAATCCATTACAATCTATGATTTAATATCACTAATTGGGTTTCTGTCTTTCATAATTGGACATGTTAATCTAGGCGTAAAGAAAACCCTTTTTTTTTTTACAATTACTGGGTTCATTCAAACCTGGATTAATACATTTGTTCAACAGGAAACAAAGTAGTGGTACTAAATTAATGATTTGCACAAAGAACTTATCAGGTACATATATTTTGATTCTCGGAAATGGGAATTCTTGTTTAATGGTTTAGAAAAGGATCTAGTATTTATACGGTTAAAATAAGCGATACAGAGACAAATGTTAACACCCAGCATACCCAAGAGTTCTAGACAGAAAAGGTCCCCACATATTCAGTTTTTTGGAGATATTTTAACTACTTACGAGTTTGATAAAAAAAAAAAAACAACAAAAAAACTGCGGCGATATGCACTGCAAACTTTACCGACATGATGTGCCACCCAAAATGGAAAACACGACAAACTTATTCCTTCATTTAAATGGGTAACGCCTGCTAGAACACGTTGAAGAAAAAACTATTTAGCCAAAAACAGGTTCTAGCCGACATTCAACAACCACCGGGCCAGTAAGCAACAAACTGCCTGCTAGCAAGGCGCTACCCTTATTTTATTTTATACTTTAATTATTTGTATTTTATTTGTAATTTTATTGTTTTACTGTATTTTTTTATTGTCAGTTGTCAGCTTGATAAAATGAATAGAAAAGTAAAAAAAAAAAAAAAAAAAAAAAAAAAAAAAGCCAAGCTTTTGCTGACAGAATGCATACAAGCATCGAGACCTGAAGCCGGAAGAAAAAGCTGACACTTGTGTATGTAATCACTACCTTAAAAAGTTGAAACGTCCACTATTCACTCTGTGTTACAATTAAGGGTTTTTTAATTTCATTTTTCAAAACCAGGTCGTGAGAAAGCAGGCACCTTATCACTCGATCACTAGTAGTATAGATGATATTTGAAAAGGCATTGGAGGTTATCTCAATATCATACTAAGAGCATGGAGAAAACAAAGTTTTTCAACAAAATACTATACAAACCTTTTGGGATACGTACATGTTTTAAACCATACATTACTAACGCACAGGTGAAGAAGTGGAACAACAGTTTAACCTACAAGAATGTAGCACACAATGCACTATGCAAATCAGTGTTTCCAGCAACTTGAGTAAAAATGGTGTGATAATGACATAAAATCTATTGCCTTTCATATTTAAATGGTATCACTTGTGTTCTAGTAATTAAGTGTTGGCGTTCTCACAAGTGGTCAATTCCAGTTGCATTGCAATGTTTTGTGATTTTGGTCAGCGACGCTTATTGACTGATCAATCTCATCTCATTAGCCGTACCGCTTATCCTCAGTAGGGTCGCGGGGGCCTGGAGCCCATCCCAGCAATCATCGGGCAGTGGGCAGGGGACATCCTGAACTGGTTGCCAGCCAATCGCAGGGCACACAGGGACAGACAACTCATTCGCTCATTCACACCCAGGGACAATTTGGACCGGCCAATTCACCTGAAATGCATGTCTTTGGAATGTGGGAGGAAACCGGAGTGCCCGGAGGAAAACCCACGCAAGCACGGGGAGAACATACAAACTCCGCACAGAAAGTCTGGAGCTGGATTTGAACCCACGACAAGTTCCCATGACATGAACTGTGCCGCACAAGCGCTAACCACTGCGCCGCCGTGCTTGACTGATCAATCATTGCACTAAAATATACCGTAGATGTATAACGAGCCCATCGGTCAAACACGAATAAACTTCAGTAGCTCTTACTGTAGTCCCAATTGCGCCTTAACCAGTAGGGTGCACCTTATGTACGAAAAATAATCAACAAAATACTATTTTTGGCATTGTGGCTTATAATTAGGTGTGTCTTACAGTGCAGAAAATGTGGCATACACGAATTGCTATCATTGCTCATCCTAAACTTATTATTATGTTGTTTTATCATTTGTCACATACTTGTTGGTTGATTTGGTATGCATTCACCTAAAATAGCTCACCAATAATGTCCACTGGCTCTCATCTTATTACATAATTCCCTGCAAACACGGTCTGGCTATATTCACGAGAGTCCAGTGAATTCACGATAATGTAGACGGATTAAAAAAATCCGCCTAAAAGCATCTCTGCATCATTGGACGTCTTTTTCGCCAAATAATTCCCGTTTACAAATAAAGAGACTTGTGAAATTGTTTTCAATCTGGCCGTTAACCTCTAACGTTTTGATTGACACCATTCTCTGGGATTTGCAGGCATTACTTCATGGTCCAGAGCCCGCATTAGCCTAAGGGGGTTTGTATGGATAAAATTGACATTACCTCCTTTAGCTCCTAATATCTTTAGCCAGTAGTAGCCGATTTAAATGATGATTGACACATTGGTTAGCCTATCTAAAAAAACACAACTGTGTTTCAACTTAGATTACTCAATGTTAGTGGAATTTGCAGTGATTATATCAGTTTGGGACTTGCAAAAGTGACCAAAACTGCCCATATTCTCCAAACATTTTTAAAAAAAATCATTGAATTTACTTTGCGTAAGTCTTGGACTGGGATTTATGTCAAATTTTACAGGAACTGTAAGGGGAATGGGGAGACAATTTGTAATGGCTCATCCAAAAAATAATGCTTTTTAAAGGACATCTTTCTTGAATAAAGGGGACTCTATGAAATGTCGGCCTGTCCCATATTGATTTTTGTTTGTCCTAACGCTTTGCTGCTATCTTAGCCCGATTGTGTGGTATTTGAACACTAAAGGGCACTGTATTTTCCCATGCGAATGCAAACCAGTGCCACAGAGCACAGCGTAGCGGCAAGAGCCCAAACATGGCGCCGACTTTGAGGAATGGATTCCACAATTAAAAAGAAATACAAATTTCTCGACTCATAGTTTTTTGTGTTTTTCAAGAGTTAACATTGGTATGATAGTTCATGATTTTTTTTTGCCTAGAATTTAAATCAATGTTTTTTTTACTGAATGAAAATTTTTGTACCACTGGGAGGCACTAATTATTACACACCTGTCCCTTTAACTAAGGTCAGGTGGGAGCCTGTATGTTGACAACTTGCATGATATCGTGCATGCATGCAAACCTGTACATGTGTGTACTTTGAAACGTTTTAGTCGACATTTTAAATTCTTTGACGTTATACTGTTCACATATTGACCACAAAGAGTAGATGCCAGTTTTTTTCTCCATTGTTAATGTGCGTCAAGTCAAATCAAGTAACATTTATTTGTATATTCCTTAAACACAAAATGTCTCAAAAGACTGCACAGGCCACAACTACACTATGGCCTGATCTGAAACCGACATGTGGGCAATGAAAAACTCAAAACCGCAACAAGAGGAATATAAGAAACAAATTGTCACACAAGTGTTAATCCCCCTTCCAGAATGACAAGGCTGCAATAAATGTTGCATTGGGTAACAATTCACAATACATAGTGAACATCAATAACATAAACATAAAAAGAACATGACAGCTACGACACAGCTTCCCATGTGCTACGCAAAATGAACTGAAGACAATCTTAAATCACAATTTCATAGTAGATTTCGATCACATTATTCAACTAATAAAACAATGAAAATAAAGCATGTGTAAATGACCCAAAAACCCGCCTGGAGACGAACGGGCGCTACCAGGCTGTACTTGCCCAAGACACAGCAGAAGGTAGTGCTCCCTTGGCGCTAGCATGGATCTGTGCAGGGTGAACCTTGAAGTGCTTAAGTTTAACATATTTCAATTATTGATGAAAGGTGTTGAGTAGGGTTAATATTGGCAAAGCGACCCAATACTAAGAGTATTTTGTTGTTTACGGCGCCAGTTTATCGCAAATAACAAAATCTGCATTTTCGTTGAAAACTTACAAAATCGAAAAAGAAAATCACGCAGTGTTGATTTTTTGTGTTGAAAGTGTTGATTGTTAAAAATACGGTAATTGTTACAGATAATAAAGGTGGTGTGCGACAATTGAGGTGTCGTTAAAGAGTTGAAATGAGAATATTTTCTAATGTGTGTTAACAATATCCTACTGAGTTCAAAGAGCCTCTATAATCTTTTTCCTACTGCACCTATCTGCTTTGATTTTACTTTTAGTAAGGCTGTTTGGGCTGTGGAACACATTAGGAAAGAGTAGAGGAAAGGGATGGTTTATTTTGGAGAATGACTTTATGCTCGAGACCGCAGTTTTTTGTTGGTGTAGCATGAAAACGGTGGAAGTAAGAAAAGGCCTGTTTAAGTTTAGTCTAAATGCCAGTCCACCCCCCCCCCTCCCACACAAAAACATAGTTTATTCCAGCACGTCCAAGAAATGCAGGTACCTGTACGCGCAACATAAGAAGCTTGACAGATGCTGCAATGATGACAGAAGCCAGAGGATTGCGTCAGTAAGTTAAAAAGTTCCAAATTCCATACAGCACCAATGAACAGTTATATGCATACTAAATTTGTACAATGAAGTCATGAATGATCGCTACTTTGTGGTATGCAGTTATTTTTTTAACATTGTTTAGGAACCACTTACCCCTAAATGCAACGTGAAGTTGTTTTTCCAAAACTGAAAATTCTCTATCAGCCATGGTCTAACAGCCAATATTATGTTGATGTACCGTGGTACCACTACTTACAAATATCTCTACATACAAAAAATGTTGCCTCTATTCACACTAGCGTTTCAGGATATAAAGTCAAAAATATAGTACAGTATGGGCTGCCATTCGCTGTTCCAAGATTTTTACCTGGCAACTGGTGCGTATGCATAAATCTTGCCATGCTCTTTGTGTCCCCTTTTGGCTCTGTAAACAGTGTACATAGACTGTTTTGGCAAAATTTTGGCAAAATTCCACAAAGTCTTAGATTTTGTGGAAAGGAATCACCCAGAAAAAGTGTTCACATGTTGGGCTATCGCTCATTATGATGACATCATTCCATTATCCAAAATGAAATTTTGCAAAGAATTTGTGGAAAGAAATCATCTAGCAAAATATTGGCTGGTCAGGCTATCGGTCATTATGATGATGTATGCCTTGCGTGTTTCCGACGCATTTTCAAAAGCCGGCAAAAGCCGACATCATTAGATCAGTTTTTCAAGAAACGCGAGGCAAATAATACTGCTGATGACCAGTATACAAAGATGCCAGTTAAAATGTAAATACTTATTTTTTCCTTTATCCTTTGTTTTTTTTTACATTATGTGCATCTTGTTTTATATTTATTGTGCGGTAGTCTAATTTTCAAATGTATTTGTTTCATGTTCTGATGCTTATTTAACAACTTCATGTCATTTGCCTTATTTCAGGCTTCAAACTTAAATCTAAGGAAAAAAATGAAAACATTTTTTAAGAATAAAAACATGTGATATGCAATCCTGTTCTCCCAGTGCTTACCTCCTCCCACATTTCAAAAACATGGATGTTAGGTTAATTGGCCGGTCCTAATCGTCTCTAAGTGCGAATGAGCGAGTTAATTGTTTGTCTCTGTGTGGTCTGCAACTGGCTAGCAACCAATTAAGGGTGTCCCGTGCCCACTGCCCGAAGATGGCTGGGATGGGCTCCAGCACCCCCACGAACATACTGAGGAAAGGCAGTGCAGATAATTGATAGATGGATGGTGATGAAATCCTGAAGTGAAACCAAATTATTTC
This sequence comes from Urocampus carinirostris, assembly GCF_059441175.1. Lineage (NCBI taxonomy): Eukaryota > Metazoa > Chordata > Actinopteri > Syngnathiformes > Syngnathidae > Urocampus > Urocampus carinirostris. The sequence continues at coordinate 1,735,123 of NC_142349.1, read as the reverse complement.
ATTTATATTATATTTCCAAGACAATGCATTCTTTGGGGCTCTACATTTTTTAAATATTATTGGTTCGTCTAGAACGCATTGGTATCTCAGGAGCTGTACTCTCGTGGTTTAGGTCCTACCTGTCAGACAGAATGCAATGTGTTAACTATGGCAATCTGACCTCTAAACAATCTAATGCCCCCTGTGGTGTTCCTCAAGGCTCTGTACTTGGCCCCCTTCTTTTTAGTATTTATATGATCCCGCTGGGTGACATTATCCGCAAGTATAATATTAGTTTCCATTGCTATGCAGATGACACTCAACTGTATGTGCCACTGGAAAAAAAATGACATTTAAGTTGTAGAAATCTGGAGGCTTGCCTTACTGAGATTCAAAGATGGATGTCACTTAATTTTTTACGCCTTAAACCAGAAAAAACTGAAATGTTGATTATTGGTCCAGCTCACTGTCGTCAGTTGTTTTCAAACACTACCCTGAACCTAGACAAATGTAATATCACCCATAGTGGCGCGGTCAAAAATCTAGGTGTTATATTTGATCCTAATCTGTCGTTTCAGTTACATGTGAAAAATATTACTAGAATAGGTTTCTACCACCTCCGTAATATTGCGAAGATTCGTTCGATGCTGTCCCAATCAGATGCAAAGGTTTTAATTCATGCGTTTATTACTTCTCGACTTGATTACTGTAATGTATTGCTTTCTGGTCTCCCGATGTCTAGCATTAAAAGCTGGTTCAGAATGCGGCAGCTAGACTTTTGACTAAGACCAAAACGTTTGAGCATATTACTCCTGTATTGGCCAACTTGCACTGGCTCCCCGTCCACTTAAGATGTGACTATAAGGTTCTCTTATTAACATATAAATGTTTGCATGGGCTTGCACCCTCTAATCTCTCCGATTTGATTTCCTCCTATGTTCCTGCACGGAGTCTGCGCTCGGAAAATGCCGGTCTACTTGTGACTCCGAGAGCCGAGAAGTCTGCAGGCTCGAGAGCGTTCTCCATCCGGGCCCCGGTGTTATGGAATGCCCTGCCTCTGGAGATAAGATCTGCAACCTCAACGGAAGTTTTTAAATCAAGGCTTAAGACACACTTCTATTCCAAAGCTTATGATTGATGCCCACCTCATATTCTGTTTTGTCCTGTCTTTTTCCGACGCCTGCCTGGCTGATACGAAGGAGAAGGATGATTTGAGATGAGTCAGCGGACCAGCGTCTGACCTGCAGCATGCGGACCAGCGTCTGACCTGCAGCATGTCAACCCTTGCATGTACCAGCTGGCAGAGATGGGAAGCAGCGTTTACTAGTTTACAGGCCGGGGGCGTCGTTGGTGTCATGCTCTTTCCGGACATCTTCAACATCTTACCTAATTGTTTACTATTATGTGTACAGTAATGCTAATGGTAATTCACCCTGGTCAATCCTGGAAGGGGGATTACCACATGTGAGGTCCTTTCTCAAGGTTTTTCTTTTTTCCTCACACTGAGGTTTTTGAGTTGTTCCTTGCCCGCATGCTGGTTTAAGATCAGGTAATTGTGTAATTGTAATCCTGTGCAGTCCTTTGAGACATTTTTGTGATTAAGGGCTATATAAATAAATGTGACTTGACTTGACTTGAAAGGCACTGTATTTTCCAAAATGGTCTTTAAAACAGATAAATAAAGAGTGTGATCTTATTTGTTTACACCATGCATAGAATCAATCTTCCGTGGTATCGTGGCTAACATTGACAGCTGTAGCAGTTCCAGTTATTGACTCAATGGGTAATTAGTCTCAGAGGAGATGAATGATGGTGTACGTGCTTGGTTCATTCGTGTACTTATGTGTATTGCCCATGCAAATGTGCTCAAAAGCTATGCAAATATCAGACTGCGCCAGAAAAAGAGAGTATACCAGCTGAATAACTATTCATGAGGAAACATTGGAATGTCGATGGACGTTCCTTGTTTCAATCCGTCTGTTTCGCCACATAATTCCAGTTTACAGACTCATAAAATGGCCGTTAGCCTGTGACCTTTTGATTGACACAACTCTTGGCTATTGCAAGCTTTTTCTCACAGTTCACAGTCCGCATGAGTTTATAAGAACATTGATAAAAATGGAGGTAAAACAGCCTCCTGAAGCTCCAAATATATTTAGCTAGTATTAACCGATACAAATGATGATTGAGACCTTGGTTAGCCAATGAAACTCGATGCACAGATGGCCCAAGCGTATTTAAATTAGACCACAAAAAAATTTGCGACTCGTGATTCGTTTTCACGCACCAATATTGCGCACAAGTGTGCCTTATAGTTATAGAGATGCAGAAAGAGAAGTGAAAAATTTACAACCCTTTCAAAATGTCAAAAAAATTGGGCAAAATGAAATACAGTCGCAGAGATTTTAGTCTTATAATCTGGTCATTTCCAAATGGTCACTTTTGGAAACGCCAAGACCTATCCTTGGACAAATCTGTAGAATACAATGCTTGGTTTAGATTGTAATCAAATTTGACAAAGTACCATGTAAGGCTTCAAGCTATTGTCTCTCCAGTCTCCCAGCTAGGTTGCCCATGCTACACTTATCTGCAGGCATTTAATTGCAAAAATACAAAAATCAGGCAAGAATAAAAAACCTTCTATTTCTCTTTGTTCCAACTTAGATTACTCAACATTATTAGCACTTGCAGTGGTTACTTTAGTGTGGGACAAACTTCAGTGTGTTACCTTTCAAAAGCAACTGTCCATATTCTCCAAAAAGTTCCAGAACAGTATTCAATTTACTTTGGGTATGTCTTGGACTGGGATTTTAGGTGAATCTTACAGGAATGTTAAGAGGTTAAGAGAGATGGAAATTTTAAAAGCACTCGCACACATGCACAATCACACTTATGCATGTGGACACACACACGTTTGCAGACACACAAATCACTTCATTTCAGTTGTGGTTCTTCCAGGCAGAGACACTGAGCCTCTGCATGTATCATAGCAAAACCTTTGATGTGCAGAAGCATTTTGCATGCTGCTGATCCCCTTGCACGCTCCTTTCTACACACACGGACACACACTCACGGTGCCAGAACTGAGGTAGATGTCCAAGTTATCTAACACTTTCAGTGCCTGATGTGCTGCCAAGCTTTATCTGCTTTCTAGCCAGTTTCTAGCAAAGAAACACCCAGATTGCGACATCAAACAACATGCAAAATCCAACAACCTGATATGCATGACTAAATGGCTTCTTTCGAGTGTATGTATCCATTAAACCAGTGTTTTTCAACTTGTGGGTCGAAACCCAAAAGTGGGTTGCAGATTGGTTTTCAGTGGGTCGTGGGCTTTTTCCTCTGCCCAATAAGGCTTAGAATAAGAAAAAACGGAGGGTCGATTAGACTCCTTAACAGTAGATGGTTACAATGCCCTGCTCAATCTCTTCTCCCTGTTCACTCAATCAGCGCGTTTGAGAGGGACCACATCTCATATTTTTGTTATTTTGTTGGTTTGTTTTGGTTTTTCTGCCCATATAATTGGTCCCAAAAAAGTGGGAAGAAAAATTTGAAAACCGGATCGAGTTGATGAAGGACATAATTGCAAAATACAAAAATGTTTACGAGTGCACCATTGAAGCGCTGCTGAAGGTACAGTAAATGGTTTAAAATTTTTATATTTTTGGCTTTTTACAGTTATGTTGATCTTTATTAATTAAATAATTAAATAATTACCAATGCTTAAGTACAGGATTTATTAATATTTTAGATTTTTCTTTGGCTTTTTGAAAGCAGTTTAAGGGATCGCTCATTTGCAATGTAGGCTTATATGTGAGTACGGTACTTAAAGTTGTTTTGGTTTTCTTCTGTCATTTTGTTTTTGGAAAAAAAAAGGTGAACATATTTTACTCTCTGGCTTAAACCTGCAAAGTCCTTTCATGGGAAACGTTTGAGAAGTTGAATTTTTTTCTCTATATGTGGTCACAGTTTGTCATAGGGTGGAATGGTGGGTCCTTAGGTCAAACAGGTATAAACCCTTTAACTACCACGTTTGACATGTGCTATTTAAATTATCGTAAACCTGCAACCGTTAGGCTGAAAGAGCAATTTCAAACGGTTTGTGAAAGAAGAGAAGACAGGCTTTGGATAAACCCCTTGATTTCAATGAAATTATGTTAAAGTAGTTCTCCAAAACACTCACAAGGTGACAGCAACTTCTCACAATGGATTATCTATCTATGGCAGTGGAAAGTTGGATGAAGGAACACGTTTGTCTGGAGCAGAACAAATCTCAACTAGAGTAAGTAATGCATTTTGTAAAGCATTTTTTTCTGAAATCTAACCAATCAAAAAACATTTGAGTCATTTGAACATTATTTTATAAGTTTTGATTGTCAAAGGGGCAATGTTTCTGTTATTATTCTATTTTACATTTTTAGTTTTTACCCTCAAATTTTTTTTACATTATTCTTGCCTACCTTTCCATTAGTTCCCTTCCTTCAAAAACTATGTGCCAATGATTTTAAAGGCAGTTCAATCACAGTTCTGCCAACTACTTAGACTCTCGACTAACGCAAAATTAATCTAGAACAGATATAGTCCAGCATCCAGACAGGTACCGCAACAAATAGAAATCATTATTGTTGCCGTATAAACGCACCCTGCCTCCAGAACGGAAGCAATGTGTTGTGGTTCTGTTGTAGCACGCTTCAAGCTTTTCATTTTTTGTGGACCTCTATAAAGCTAAAAAAGTAACAAATTAAATGGATAGGAAAAAAGTCACAAGTAAAATTAACTGTTCTCATCAATAATCATAAAGAGATGTCAAATAAGTTCGAATGAGAATTAAAGCCTTTTATAGGAACATAAAGCCGTTTAATAAATAAAGCTAATCGAACTGTGGTGCAAAGTAGGGCTGAAATTCTATTGTCGACTGACACAAAATTGTATCCAATAATACAATACAATCCATGCAGACATGATCTGTGTGTGACACACAATCCAGGACTAATACAAAAAGAGCAGCAGGCTGTTTCCATGTGCAGCACATGCATCCATCCAGTCAGTTGTGCTGTGTTAGATTAGCTCTCTTCAGCCCACACCGAATACTACCTGCTCATTTCATCAGATGGGAAACAGCGGGCTGTGACTGCACTTATGTATCAGGACCAAATGAGATATCAAGGTTCAACTGCAGCACAGCAGATCGCCCTTTCTCTAAAGGCTGCCTATTTGTCACCACAAATGAGGAAAACAGTATCTTCTGGGGTCCTTAACACATACACACACACACACTAATTAGGCAGTGTTGGGAATAACGCTGTTACGTAACGACGTTTTTTTCAAGTAGCAGGGTATCTAACTCACTAGTTTTTTTTGCCGTTACAATGCCATTGAATCAAATCAAAATCAGTGTGCTACTTTGAATAAACCAGTTTTCCGCTCTCCCCCTCCTTTCGTATCATGTCACCATATGGTAAGATAGCAAATACAAATAAAGTATTCATACTTATGCACCGAAAGAAAAGGTTTGACAGCATCTCTTTGAGTCGGTTCTTGGAAATGCGATCTGGCTACTCACCAATCGAGAGCTGGTTCCCTTGAAGATGCTATATTTCTCTTGTGATTGGTCAAAATATATTTTTTAGAGATTTTGTGCTGTTGACTTTGAATATGTTGAATAAAAAAAGGTTATATTTTTTTTGCATTTTGTCTTTTTCTTTGTAGATTTATAAATATTTTAATTTATGTGTTCTGTGTTTTTCAGTGTTAACGTGTGAGTGTAATTTTTTTTTATTTCCCCCTTTTTTATATTTATACATGATACATGGTAATATATCTTTAACAACGAAAACAAACTGAAGAGCCATTTAGGAGCTAAAAGAGCTTCCTCTTTTTTTTTGAGACAAGCTAAATAAGAGTCGGAATTCCCATCCCTACAACGAACCATTCGAGTTAGATTTATTTTATGAAATTCTATTATTGCTGATATTTTACTATGTTGTTTACTGTTAATTTTTGTTGCATTTCAAGTGTAGGATAAATCTGTTGCTGGTGAGTTGCAATTATATACCAAGGTTCTATAACACAACTGCCTGTCTGTTCGATTCCACTCACTCGAGTACTGAACTACAGAAAATTTTGTGTATACATACGTGTGTGTATATATATATATATATATATATATATATATATATATATATATATGTTCAATTTTTTTACGTAACAATGCGGGAATGCAAACTGAAGTGGAAAATGGAAGAAGAAAGCAAGCAATGAGAACTAAGGCCGGTGACCATAAATTTTAAATCCAAAAGTAACAGTAGCCTACCTGTTACCTGCTTATATGAAAAAGTGCTGTAGGTTTTGTTTGTTGGTGTTTATCTGCAATCCAGGGTTTTGTAAAACTTGAATATCAAGGACTTTGATTTTGAAGCTAACAGTTTAGCTGCTTTCTTATAAAGGCAGTTTTTGCTCAAATGTTATACTTTATTAGCTGAAAGCATCAATTGGGACAGCATTGTTTACTTGCAGCACAGGGTTTTGAAAGAAATATGTTGAAATGCAAGGATCTTGATTTTAATTTGATAGATTACTCTTATGCTGTTTTTTAAAATGTATTTTTAGGGGCTCTATTTTATTTTATCATCTAACAGTGTTACCTGTAAAAATAATCATTAAAGGACCCTATTTGTGTTACTTTGAATTTTCAGTTGTTGCTGTTTTTTGGCTGTAAAACTGTTGCACTCTGTACATCTATGTTCACAATGTCTCAGTTGAACAAATGTCAGCTTCCGGACTGACTGACACAGACTGATGTGCATTGTTTGACCATCATTCATGGTTTATTGTCCCAAAAGTGTATGATTTAGGTTGCTTGTTTTTTAGGAATTATATCGAATCGCAATACTGTACTGGTGGAATCACAATTATCTAAACCGAATAAGCTCCTGAGTATCGTGATATAGTCGAATCATGACCAAAGCATATCGTCCCTCCCCTAATATATATATATATATATATATATATATATATATATATATATATATATATATATATATATATATATATATATATATGTTGCAGTTTCCGGATGCACACTTTTTTTTTTTTTTGCCTTGACTCATAAAATGTCTCTCCTATGCCTGTACTTTCCTGTAACCTACTCATTCGCTTATCCTCCCACTACCCAACTCCCACAGCATTTGACAGTCTTGTCATTATTCTCTCCAAAGCTTCTCTTGCCTATCCTGTGCCCCAGCTAATCCAAATTTAATCAGAGTATGCATACATTGGGAAACGGAGATTGGGAGGAGAGAGAGATGGAAGGGTAAAAGAAGAATGGCTTGCCAGGAATGCATGATTGAGGGATAGACAAGTCGAATAAAAATAGGTAAAGTATTGTAATCATTACAAGCATAAAAAGGCTGACCGGCAAACAAACCCCCCAAAAACAATATAAACAAGTTGAGATCAATTCTTGAAGAAATAAATTTAGTCTGTATGATAGGGGGATGTTCACTGTGTTTCTCATATCAGAAAAGTAAGTTGGAGTGAAATGACTCACTAAGCTAAAATAAAAACGCAGCAGAGCCGTCAACATTTTAAAGGATTTGTCCCACCCTGGCCACCACCTTTTTGACCTATTGCCCTCTGGTAGGTCCCTTAGAACAAGGACGATCAGGCTAAGAAAGCTTCTTCCCCAGGTCCATCACCACCCTAAACGAGCGCACAAAACAGTGAAAGCATTTATCATGGTTTGTATGGATGCTTGAAATCCTTTTAAAAAAAGCTTGAATTTAATATTGTGTTTTCATGGATTGAAAAGTGCTTGAGTTTTGAATGAAGTTCTTGTAAATGCTTGAAATTGTTGCCATGTTTGACAACAAGTCTGCTTGATAGAAGACAAATCAGTTAGCTCTCGGAATTATGGCATAACAAAATTAGCACAAATAATAAGAGTAGATAAGTGGCTTCTAGTGGGCACACATAATTCTGTAAATTCTAAGCAATATTAAGTCCAGGTGTCCTTGCTTACCGTATTTCTTCACACTACAAACGCACCCAAAAACCCCAAATTGGTCAGTAATATGAACTTGCCCCTTGTAATCCGTTGGGTCTGTTATGCGGACAAAATTGGAAATGTGTTCCCATATTTGTGCAATTATTGATAAGTTGATACATTGGATTGCTGACAACATTTGCATAACAATGGTGGCAATGGGGATCAAACCAGAAAGACAAGGTAAGAGCAGCAATTCCTGATCACAGGCCGCGAAGGACATGAATGGTTGCATAACATTGAATGCAATAGGAGTCGGACCCAGATGGTGTCAGGTAGAGCACCAATCCTATCCACAAGACCTCTAGGAATAACACATGAAAAGGCACTAGTTTTTATCTCAGTATCACACTATTTTTAGTCACAGTACCGAATATGATTGAGTAGAGAGAATGTTGTTTCACTTTTTCTCAACTCAAACCAAGCATTGTAAGTGACAAACGTTTTGAATACTTGAAGTCATGCATTTATGTAATCAGAATGACCAAATTATTTCCTACAATGCCTTTCTTGTCATTCAATTCAGAATCTTGTGCGCTTCGTAAAGACTTTGCAAATCGGCTGTAACATGGACCGGTTTAATGTCTGACCATATTCTTGCACAATTATAACATCTGCAATTTTGTATCGTGTCTGGTATGATAAGAGAAGACCTAATTAATTTTCTATATTGTCTGTATCCTTTGTGGTCCATGGGATAGGTTTTAGCTCACTCCATGCTGTGATCTGGGTTCAACACCCATTGCATTGAATGTTATCCAATTGTGATCAGTAATAGATTAATATGGCTCGTTTTTATTTGTGCACCCTTAGCCCTTGCAATAGTTTTAATACCATGTGCCTTATAGTCTGGGGCGCCTTATATATGGAAAAAAACCTGCGCAAATGACTACTCCTTGGGGATAAACCTTATAATCCAGTCCACCTTATAGTGCAAGAAATACGCTAATTTGTCTTGGGTCACAGTGAGCTAGAGCCTACCAGCTTAGATTTTGGCTACTCTCCTGATTACTTGTAAATGGTGCAGGAGAGAGAATTAAAATAGCCGCCTTCAATAATCTCTATCATAAGTGGTACAGCATGAACCATAAGACATTACTAGAGTACCTGCGACCTGAGTGAGGAATGGCCCAGCGGTACGGAAAACAGATTAATGTTGACTGACTTTTGAGTGATCCGCCTCTCTAATGAATAGAAAAAACAAGCCACACCGCTAATGCACTTTCATTTAGTTAGTTCCCACATTTTAAAGCAATTCAACACACAATATGAGCTCATCTCAATGCACAAATTGAAATTAATAATTTCATTTAATTTGTTAGATTCAAGGTTTGCCACATTTCAGGCTTCAAACCTAGTGCTTGCACTTTTTGCATAGCTCCACCCATCCCTCCCACTCACCCAATCAAATAACTTGAAGTTCTCTTTCCGGTGTATTGTCGTATTTACAGTTTGTTCTGTGGATTCATCATAAGGTATCTAAACACTGAACACAGATTACATAGTGAGCTTTTATATAAAGGATTCTTTAGCGTTGTACAGCCAAAACGATTTTTTTTTAATTTTTAAATTTAAATTTTTATTTTATTTATTTTATTTATATTCTGCAAAGTACTGCTTTGAAATTCAGCCTTGGTTTGGCTTTGCGTGTATCTGAACAGGATTAATAGCTCATGTTTTGAACGAGATGGAGAAATTTTGCATGCAATCAAATTTGTCTCTGAGCCACAGGTACTCATAGAAAGTGCCATATATAGCTCGTGAGCCATAGGTTCCCGACCCCTGCTCTAAACTTTTGTCCCAAACATGGAGAAAACTAATACGAGAATGTCTGGGGTGCTGCCCGGGGGCCAATTACAGCCGGGATCACATTGTTGCTGGCCCACACCCACTGTTATACAATTAACAATATGTGGCTTGCCAGTAATGTTGACTGCATTGAAAAATAGATTTGTAAAAAAAAATTTAAAAATCACCATTTTACCAGATAATGGCAGTAGCCCTTTGACCACCTTGGTCTTGGCTTTCTTTGAGAATCTTAGTCCACCCAATTTCCAACATGCCAATGTAAATAAAAAAAGTAAGTTGACTTTGAGGGCCAGACAAGACAAGTGAAAATCTTAGTTGTTTTCACCAAAATCCAAAACAACTGCGTCTGCCTAATTTGCCAAGAGACTGTGGGTGTTTTCAAATCAAATAATGTTAAGAAAAACTGCCAGACGAAACATGCTGACTATAAAAAGCTAATTGGAAACGAACGCTATGAAAAGGTGAAACAACTAGAAGCTGTTTTAATGGCAAAGCAGCGCTTTTTTACGAGTCCCTGTGTGTCAAATGTAAATTTTACAAAAGGGATCTACGAGGTGGTGACTCTGATCGCCAAGCATTGCAAACCTTCGACAGAGGGTTAATTTATCAAAGGCTGTTCAACGAATGGCAGACTGTATAGACAGCCCTCACGCATTTTCAGCCTACAAAATCTCGCCCGCTTTATGAAAAGTTTGGACACCCCTGTTTTATTGGATGTATTTGAGAAGTAGGGTTTTTTTCTTCATTTGAGTCACAGTTTGTCATTAGGGTGAAATGGTTGGTCTGAAGTCAAATCAATCGAGAAGGAGTGGTCTATAGTATCAAGGACTTGATCAAATCTGACATTCTGGTTGAGTAGTTACCATGATAGAAATTACGTATAAATGTAAGTAAGCCAAATCTTCTGGCTGGAAAAGCTGTTTCAACAGTCCGTGAGAGTGAGGACTTTCATCACTCAAGGTAGAAGATCTACTTATTCAATTTGAGATACCCATTCAGAGCTAGTCTAAGTGGCGAGAGGGATGAGAGTTCATCATTCTAATCAAGCAGCGCAAACAGTGTGAGAAATGACTAAATTAAAGGTCTCAGGGTTTGATAAATGTTATCCATTACAGAGGTTGGTCCAATCAAGGCCAATGTGCTGTCTTGGTGTTCCCCAGGAAGAGCTGCTTAAGCAATCAAACAGCAAATAATGAACTATCACCGGCACTTGTTTTTTTTTTCAATGACGGTGTGAATATAGATAGATAGGGGCGGCAGTAGCTCAGGAGGTAGAGCGCTCGTCTTGGGATCAAGGGATCACAGTTCGAATCCCGGCTTGTCCGTGTTACATGTCGAAGTGTCCTTGGGTAAGACACTGAACCCCTAATACCCCCAATAAGCAGGTTAGCGTCTTACATGGCTGCAATACAAGGCCGCTATTGGGAAATGTGAAGCACACTGTAAAGCGCTTTGGGAAGTCATTGGCTTGAAAAGCGCTATAGAAATGCAGATCATTTCATAATTTCCTTTTTTTGTGTCAATGTTAGTGGGTGAACCTACTCAATATGTAAAACTATTATCCCATCTTTACATCTGTTTATATATTTTCCATGTGTAAAAACAAAGGGGAAATTTTGATTTCACTGAGTTAATGTGTTAACTAATGCAGTGTTACTCAACTGATGGGTCGAGATCCATTTGACAAATGAGTCAAAGAAGCAACAGATTGCAAAATTTAAAAAATAGTTTACTGGTGTCTACTATTGAATGATGTTGGAAGGTATTGTAAATGGTTTAAGTGTTATATTTTTAGCTTTTAAACAGTACATTAATTTTTATTAACTATATAGTTAAATCATGATTGATGCTTGGTATAAGCTTTATTGATGGTTTTAATTTCTTCTAAAATATCTATCCATCTATCCATCTATCCATGTATCCATGTATCCATCTATCTATCTATATACACACATGAAAAGCATTTTTAGGGGTTTGCTTATATGCGATGGAGGTTTATGTGTCATGAACTGGAACAGGATCAGGACCCAAATGTGTGACGTTTCTCACACAAGCCTTTTATTTTACGGGAATTGGGGAGTCATGCACGTTAGGCAGCAGTCTGGCGTGGAAAGATTGATACCAAAAGCCCAAGCAGATATCGGATAGGACGGGACAGACAGGATTGATATCAAAACAGGATGTCAAAAAAAAACAGGACATACTAGAAGGGAACGAAACTGGAAACCGATAATAAACAACGGGACAGAGAGGAATGATATTAAAACAGGGTATCAAAATTAAACAGGACAAACCAGACAGGAATGAAACTGGAATCCAATATTGAACAGGACAAAATAAACGGGAACCATACCAGACAGGAAATACCAACAGGAAACAGGACCGAGTCAAAACCCACGTCTTGCGGGGCAGAGGTTCGTTGACGGACTGACAAAGGAAGAGTGAGAGCACTGAGCTTAAATAGACGAAAAGCCAATCTGTCAATGCGCAGCAGCTGGCACCACACGGGCGAGGCCAATTGGGCTCCATGGCAACAAACTCTTGTTTTAGTATTTCCTGTAACACCGTTATCAGGCTCCTGTGGAACTGAACTGTGGAATCACAATTTAATTGATTTTTAAAAATATTGATTTAAATAAGTGGAAAGCCATGAACTACAGTAGTACCTCTTCATATGAGCAAAATTTGAACCAGACAGAGTTGCTTAATTTGTTGCAGGATTGTGCTCGCAGCTCGAATTGCTCACAATTTTCCCCCCCATTGCTCACTGCGTAGCAAATCACAGAAAGCCATTTACTGATGGCGAATATTTTTAAGAAGCGTGTGTGCACGTGTGCGCGCGTGTGTGCGCGCGCACGTGCCTTATGCTTTGCTGCTGTTATTTCAAGTTTTAATATTTTCTGCAACAAGATATTATTGATGAATGGTATGGTAGCTGTCTATAGCACTTGTTTTTTGATTGTAGTTCATTGTTAATGAAGAATGGTTAATTCTTGTGGCAAAAAGTTAAAGTCATGGATGGCTACAGGTCTATCCACTTGTTATTCACATTCATTTTTAGTTGATTGATGAACATTGTCACTTGCAGTATGATCATCATCTTGTTCGGGGATGTGCTGACTTCCTTGACTGGATGTATCGACTCTGAGAGAGTCAGACTGGACATCAGATTTGCTGTCTAGTGAGTTATCCTCCATCTCTGAATGAACTTGCTCTTCGCCTGACTGTATCACCCAGTTTACTGTACGGACATCACTGCCTTCGACCGCGTCAGGTAAATCAGGACATACATCACTTCCATGCGTAGCAGCGTCACACCCTGAGTGTTCAGATTCGTTGGCCATATCTCCCTCACAGGACAAGAAGCTAACAGAGAGCAGCAAATTCCTGTGAACTATCTTCTCTTTGCCCGTCAGGCAATCCTTGACTCTATAGACATTGAGATCAGGCTTGACTGATATGACTTCATACGGGGTCAACTCCCACTTATCTGCAACCTTGCGTTTCCCTGGGACACCTCTGTTGGCGATCAACACCCGGTCTCCCACGACGAGGGGTGATCCTTTGGCCCTACGGTTGTACAGCTTGGCATGGCGAGTCTGTTCTCTGAGAGTATTCCTCCGTACAATCTAAGCAGCTTCATTTAGATCCTTCTTCAGATGGGTTACAAAGTCAGAGTAGCTGACAACAGCATCATTGGTACTAGCATGTTGAAACATGACATCGACAGGGAGACGAGGGATCCTACCAAACACTAGGTAGAACGGTGCAAACCCTGTTGTCTCATGCTCTGTGCAGTTATAGCAGAAGGTGAGCTTCTGCAGCATTTGTGGCCACTTTGCTTTGGGCTGAGGGGGAAGGGTTCTGATCATATCTCCCAATGTTCTGTTAAATCGTTCTGCGATACCATTTCCCATGGGGTGGTACGGAGTCGTATGGGATTTCTGCACCCCAGCCATCTCTAGAAGCTCTTTGATCAGTTTGCTCTCAAAATTGGCTCTATGATCAGAGTGGATATGCCGAGGGAAACCATAGACAAGAAAGAAATCCTGCCACAGACGGCGAGCAACTTGTTTGGCGGTTTGATTCCTGCAAGGGAAGGCGTGCGCCATCTTGGAGAAATGATCAGTTACGACCAGGACATCTACAGACTTGTTCTCTTGCTCAGCAGTCCAAAAGTCTATACAGACCAACTCCATAGGCTCAGAGGTGACTATGTTCTTGAGTGGTGCACGGTTGTGTGGTTCCGGTGTTTTCCCTAATATACAACGCTGACAGGATTTAACATAGTTCAAAACATCGTGTTCCATGCCATTCCAGAAGAATCGTTGCCTCACCAGAGACAAAGTACGGTTTTGGCCTTGGTGACCTGCTGAGCCATGTAAACCGTGGAGGACTTTCTGTTTCAATGAGTCAGGCGCCACAAACTGGAAAATTTTCTTGGCCATGCGAGGATCTTTCCTTATTTTGTAGAGCATGCCATTCTGTATGGTGAGTCTGCTCCAATGCTTCAGTAGTTTCGTCACACTTGGCGACTTTACAGCTCTCTCACGCCTGGTAGGTCTCTTGTGTCTATCCACAAAGTACATGGTTCTGCTTATTGTGTTGTCCTGTTCTTGTAAACCAACAAACTGAACCACACCACCTACATTGCATATTACCGAATCTTATTGCAATATGTATTCTGTGTAGCACTCTTTAGTTATTCTATATAACACGCTACAGTGGGCATTTGCACGTCACACTGGGTATTTGTATATTGTATTCTTTTGCTTTATTATTGTATTGTTCTCAGCTCAGGGATGCTGCTGGAAATGTGAATTTCCCTTCGGGGATGAATAAAGTATCTATCTATCTCTATCTATCTATCTATTTTCTTCTTTTTATATACTAATCATCTGCTTATGAGGTTGTACAGTGAAATATTTGACTTAACTTCATTTTCAAACAATTTCGGCGGCCGCTGTGCCTCAAAACTTTTTTATAAATAAAAGTGTACCTTTCTTCAATAAGGGTTGAAAAACACTGAGTCATAGGATTAAAATGTATATCCATGTTGTATATTTGGACTGGTGTAACATGACAGCTCTGTTGGATATTAAAAAAAGGTTGTGTGAGTCATTAATGTTGGTGTGGCACACTGATTTAGGACATTTGAAAGTGGCACTCTACACCAAAAAGGTTGCTGACCGCTGTCATAGATCGTTTAAGCCTTTAAAAAAACATCAGTTGCTTTTACCATTTTTTGGGTCACAAAAGCAGACATAAAGCATCCAAATATGTTTCTGTGCATTTACGGTATACAGCATATGACTTAAAATTTTTGTTCCAATGGACAATGTCACTGGCAGGCCTCCAGCAGCATGGAGGAAATGTCTTGTGTTGAATGATGATGCCTAAAGATATTGTTGAACTTCTCATGTCCAAACAGAAATACTCTTAGTAGCAACTCCGAAGGTCTGATCTCACTTCCTCGCTACACAAGAACAGTTTTTCATTATCATAATTACTTGTACAATTACTCCACCTGACTTCATGCTTCAAAAACAAGTTTAATCTCACACAAACTTGTGAAGTCACTAAAGTGGCATAATAAATGCCATATGACAGGAATTATAGTACCCCTCATAGGCTATACAGAGGCTCCCCTACTTATGAACATTCGAATTACGAACAACGGTAAATACGAACATTTTTTTTCAGGATGTCAAAAAATATACGGACATTGCTGTAAGTTAGATTTTGTTTTGTGCAGCTTTTTCCGAGTACTGCAAGATGGCGGCGCATACAATGGATGCTGCGGCTCGATGCTCTCCAGCAAATCTTCTATTTACTACCGTTCTCTTGTCTTTTTTGCTTTCTTTTTTGGACACATGCGTGGCCAATAAGACTTAGTCGGGATGAACGTATTCGATTGGGTGGGCGTCTAAATTTCGACTTTTCGGGCACTTTTTACACCGCCTATAATATCCCGAACGAGCTACAAAGAAATTCAACGTCTCTCTGGACAACAACTCCTTCGAAACGACGACGCAGGCGCCGTAGAGACAGAAAACAGAAGCGTGGTTGCCGTGCGGGTAAATGTGTGAAGCGTGCGAAGTCGAAGGAGCAAGAAGGACGCGAAGATGTTACTAATTCCACCATTCATTCCTCGACGGACAACCAACGCTTTAAACTCAACGCTGACGAACGGCGACATCTTGTGACGATCTCTACAAAGACTTCAGCTAAGTCAAATGATTCAGCAAAGCTAAAATTTGGTCTTTTAAATATTAGATCGCTTGCTCCTAAAGCTTTACTTGTTGATAACATTATTCGTGATTATAAACTTAACTGTATCGGTCTTTGTGAAACTTGGTTACGCCCGGATGAGTTTTTACCGCTAAATTATGCTTCCCCCCCAGACTACATGAGTAGCCATGTAGCACGCACGTTGAAGAAGGGTGGCGGTGTCGCGCTCATTTCTGAAAAAACGCTAAAATTTACTCCTTGTACCTCTAATAATTACAAGGCGTTTGAGGCTCTTGTTATGTGGTATGTATTGTCAATTTATGTAATAACTATCTATCGCGCACCTGGGCCATACACAACTTTCTTAGACGAATTTGCTGAACTTTTGTCTGAACTAGTAACCTATGCAGACAAAATTATAATTATGGGGGACTTTAACATTCATATGAACTCCCCACTCAGTTCACTTACTGTTGCGTTTCGTCTCTAATTGATGCATTTAGTTTCAATCAACTGGTTGATTTGCCAACCCATAAAGATGGAAACACGCTAGACTTGGTTCTGACTCGAGGAGTTTTAACCTCAAACATTATAGTGTTACCGTGTACTACCGTGATCTTGGATCATTATTTAGTTACATTTGAGGTGCTAGCTAAATGTAGTGCTAAAAAAGCTGAAGGATTTAGGGGATATAATAAAATATAAGCACTGGCACAGTTTCTGAGCTCTTTGAACTCCTTCCTTGAGCAGTTGCGTCCTTTCCTTCATACAATGGCTCTATTGACTTACTCAGGAATGAGTTTAATACTACCCTGGCTAGTGTCCTAGATTCAATAGCGCCCATAAGGCTTAAATCACGACCTAAAAGACGCACGGCCTTGGTTTACTGATGAAACTAGAACCCTTAAACAAGAATGCAGGAAATTGGAAAGAAAATGACGCGCTACCAAGCTTGAGGTTTTCCATCAAACCTGGTGTGACAGTATAAGTATAAAGCGGCCCTTGCCTCTGCAAAATCGGCCTACCTTTCGAAGGTGATTGTGTCACAAAAGAACAATCCCAAAGTCCTTTTTGACACTGTAGCATAACTTACAAGGCAACAGACTATCCCAGATAGTTCGACGCACTCTGCTCATGACTTAATTGTCTTCTTTACTAAGAAGATTCAATGCATACAGGAAGAAATTGCTAAAGACATTATTAATACAACACATATTAAAGGGCTGAAATCTACAGATGCACGACAGGGTGGCTGTCCAGGGAATTTGTCCAGTTTTAGTGAACCGTCACTTGATGATCTCAAACAGGTGGTGAATACGGCCAAACCGACAACTTGCCAGTTCGACCCGCTCCCAGGTTCACTTATTAAAGGTCTTTTTGGCGTCCTTGGACCTTCGGTTCTAAATATTATAAACATATCACTCTCCTCAGGTGTAGTTCCAGCAGCTTTTAAGTCCGGCGTTATTAAACCCACACTGAAACGACCCAACCTTGATCCAGAAATATTTTGTAATTATAGACCTGTGTCAAACCTACCTTTCCTTTCTAAAGTACTTGAAAAAGTAGTGGCACAGCAGCTGAATGATTTCATAACCGAGAATAACCTTTTTGAATCTATGCAATCAGGATGCAGGGCTAACCACTCTACTGAGACAGCTCTGATCAAGGTAACAAATGATCTCCTACTGGCAATGGATTCTGGCGCTTCATTACTTTTGCTGCTGCTGGATTTTAGTGCTGCTTTTGACACAGTGCACCACGATTTCCTACTAGAACGGTTGGAAAAATGGATTGGTCTCTCAGGAACCGTCCTCTCATGGTTCAGATCCTACCTCTCAGATAGGACGCACTGTGTTAAATATGACGAAATGACATCTGAGCCCTTTAGTGTTATCTGTGGTGTTCCACAGGGTTCAGTGCTTGGCCCCCTTCTTTTCAGCATTTACATGCTTCCATTAGGGGATATTATACGCAAGTACAATATCAGTTTCCACTGCTACGCAGACGACACTCAACTATATCTTCCGTTGGAGGAATCTGCCACACTAAACTGTGGAAATTTGGAGGCCTGCCTCATTGAGATAAAAGAGTGGATGCCACAAAATTTCTTGCGTCTTAACTCTGAAAAGACCGAAATGTTAGTCATTGGTCCATCTAAATGCCGCGACTTATTCTCAAAAACTGCTGTGAACATTGACAAATGTCACATCACACAGAGTGACTCAGTTAAAAATTTAGGTGTCATATTTTCCCGATCTATCCTTTGAAACGCATGTAAAGAAACTTACTAGAACCGCTTTCTTCCATCTTCGTAACATTGCTAAAATTCGTTCTATACTGTCTCAGTCTGATGCGGAAATTATAATTCAAGGGTTTGTTACCTCCCGTCTCGATTACTGTAATGCACTACGCTCTGGTCTCCCGAAGTCTAGAATCAAGTCTCTTCAGCTGGTACAAAATGCAGCAGCGAGACTTTTAACTAGGACAAAAAAGTCCGATCACATCACACCGATTTTGGCTAACCTGCATTGGCTCCCAGTTAGCCTTAGATGTGATTTCAAGGTTCTCTTAGTATTATACAAAATCATACATGGACTTGCTCCCTCTTATCTTTCAGATCTGATTTCCCCCTATGTCCCGGTCCGAAGCCTACGTTCTGAGAGTGCCGGTCTTCTGGTGATCCCAAGAGCAAAGATGTGTTCTGCTGGTTCGAGAGCGTTCTCCATCCGGGCACCGGTGCTGTGGAATGCTCTTCCCCCTGAGATCCGATCTGCAACCTCAGTGGAAATGTTTAAATCTAAGCTTAAAACTCACTTCTACTCTATAGCATATGAATAACCTACTCTTCTCGTCGGCTCCAGACCATCTCGTCGGCTCCAGAGCAGGGGAATGTATAATAATATTCTGAAAAATGGTCTGTGTAATATAGTGTAATAATCTGTGAAGCCCTTTGAGACTCTTCGTGATTTAGGGCTATACAAATAAAAATGACTTGACTTGACTTACTGAAGTGCTTCTTTCCGCCGCTATCGGCGTGTGGCGCTGTGAGAGCTCACCCAACTTCCTCTTCCTGTCACAGTCCCAGTTAGTTTGTAAACATACAGTACTGTATCTCCAGCACACTAAGATATTTTTATTGTTTAATATCTTGTGCATTCATTCAATATGGTTTGTGTAAAGTGTAAAGAAGAGGCGAGCCATTTCATTTGAAATGAAAGTGGAATAAGAAAATGGTTGGATCGCTTTTTCAACTTACGAACAAATTCAACTTACGAACGATCGTCCAAAACGTATCTTGTTTGCAAGTAGTGGAGCACCTGTACCAGCAGTCTTTAGGATACGTTTATAGTTTAGTAGACAGTCGAAATATGGATTTTGAAATTGCAGGAAGAACAGAGGAGGACTGTTCCCAACCATCGGATGGGGAATTCCAACCAGTTCTAAAAACCCTCCCCTGAGCCCCTTTTTTTAAATTCAGTCTTTCAGGTTACAAAAAGCAGATCCACCTTCAATGGTGTGGTATTAAAAAAATAGCAACATAATTGGCTCATAATGACAATGATGTAAACAATACATAATAGTCAAAATAACAAACATTGGTGGGGTACAGTATAATACAGTACATACTGAATATATTGAATTGACATTCAATGCAATTTATTTTACATGTGTCCAATGTTAAAAACAGAAAAAAAGTATGATAGATGATTATGGTTTAATCAACAAGGAACCAGGTATAAATAAGCCCTGTGATCGTCTAACATGACGCATGCCCACTGAGCTCAAGCACAATTGCAACCCTAGTGAGGATAAGGGGTTCAGAAAATAAATGAATGAATGAAAGTAACGTAAAAACAGCTGAAATAAAATTTAATAGGGATATGAGGGAAGACAGTGCCATTTTATGCAGAAAAAAGCATGTAAAGAAAGAGACATGTTTGTGTTACCCCAATCCCCCCACTCCACCGCACAGATATTTGTAAAAAGAATAGGAAGCAAAAGTGGAGGGAATGACAAAATGTTCTTTTGCAACAAATTGTAAATTTGATGCTGGCCGCCAGTGTTACTAATTTGACGGAATTCAGGCATGACTGCATTCATTCTGCTCATCCCACGCAGGTGTGCATACCAGGCATCAAAGCTAAGTTTTTTTTTTTTTTTTTTGAAGCGATTACTAGCCAAATTGTTCCATCTGAACAGTGTTTCTGAGGGAGAGTGTCTGTGAGTGAACAACAGGGGGCAGAACACTTCCAATTTTCAAAAATGTTGAAAAGAGAGAGAAACACAGAGAGAACCCACAATAAATAATAATAATAATAATTTACTTGTATTGTCATTCTTTGTAACAATGGATGTAATCAGTCAATTAGTTTTTCTTCTTTTTATTATTCTTACTCTTAGTCTGGCCATCGGGGATTTTCTTTATGTAAGTGTGTGTCGGTGTGTGAGTGTGTCTAAAAGCGTGTGCATGCATCGTTCTCTCTCTTCATCACAGTATCAACTGTATTCGTAAACTATACTGCAGGGAAATAATTGTCCTTTAAATAGACGTCTCTTCCCATCTGTATTTTGGCCGTCATTTCTTCTCTTTTTAGTACACAAAATGTTTAACGGTCTGCTTTTATGTAACACTTTCCAGGTTACTGAAGACTTCTCAAAGCCCTTTACAATGTGCTTCACATTTAGCCATTCACACACCGATGGCCTGAGAGAGCATGGGCAATTTGGCAGTACGCTGGCTGGACCTCGTCAATGCAGATAGGTCAATCCCACACAAGTTGGTGGAATTGTCCTTGAGCAGATACCATGTCCTGGACAAGGTCTGCAAACTCATCCTTGACTATTATGACAACTTTTGTCCAACATCGGAGTTGCATTGTCTGGAGAGAGGCATCATCACAGGCTGCACAATTTCCATGACCCTGTTAGTGTTGGCCAAAAATATGCTGGTGAAGTTTTGGAAGTAGAGTGCAGAGGTACATTGTCCAGATCTGGCACCCGACAATCCCCTATTAGCATTCATAGACTATCTCACAGTTACCACAACAACAGTGCCTGGATGCAGATGGGTCCTTCAAGGCCTTGATCGACTGATTAGCTGGGCAAGGAGGTGTCCAAATCTGTAAAGTCCAGATTCTTAATCTTGAGAAAAGGAATGGTTACCAGTTCCGCTTCAGTCTGGTAGGCACCACAATTCAATCAGTGTCAGAAAAGCCAGTGAAGAGCCTGGGCAAGCTTTTCACCAGCAATCTGAAGGATACCGCTGCATGTCAAGCTACCAGCAATAATCGCAACACGTGGCTCTCAGCTGTAGACACGTCGGGACTTCAGGGGAAGTTAATAGACTGGATTCATCTGCATGGTATCCTGCCCCATCTCCTCTGGCCGCTTATCTCTGCGCAGGTGGCTGGGCCTGCTACGGAGCCTGAGCAACATTGCCCCATTTGGGAAAAACACCAAGCTGCAACTTCCCTTCAGCATTCTGGCAGAAGAGTTCAAAATTTCCCAGGCCAGAGTAGTCGGGCTCTACTGAGATTCCACAAACGTAAAAGTCTCTTTGGCAGGAGTGGAGGCCAGAACAGGAAGAAGGTGGGGTACCCAAGAGGCGGTATAGCGGGCCAAAGCAAGGCTGCGGCACAGCAACCTCATGGAAACTGTTGTTACAGGCCGGACTGGGTAGTAACCAGAAACCATGCTATAGCAGAACCAAATGAATGGACGAAGTGCAGGAGAGGTAGAGGGAAAAGTACGCCGATCTTGTGGCTGAATGCCAGGGGAATGGTTGGAGGGTCTACTGCCAGCCTGTTTTGGTGGACTGCAGGGGCTTTGCAGGGAGGTCCTTACATGGTGCCCTCGGCCTTCTTTGTATTTGGTGTCTGATTAATACCCGAAACACCTGATGACCCTGCGAGAGTCACTGACGAAAAAAAACAATAGTGATCGAAGAATAAAGGAAACAATACAAATATTTATTTACCTTTTAACTGGCCTGTTTTTTGGTCTTTCTTTAAAAACTGATCCAATGACCTCTGCTTTTGCTGGCTTTTGAAAATGCGTCGTAAATGAGTAGGCTGTCATCATAATGAGTGATAGCTTAACTTGTCAAAAATGTTCCTGGGTAATTCCTTTCCACACATTCCAAGACTTCATGGAATCTTGCTAAATTGTCTATGGAATGATCTTCCCTCTGAGATTTGATCTGCAACCTCAGAGGAATTGTTTAAATCTAGGATTAAAACACACTCTTATTCTTGACGTTACGATTAACCTATTTTTCAGGTTGATGATGTCTGTGTATTATTTCTTGATGCTTTTGCAACATCCATTACAGGCTGGCCATTCTGGAAGGGGGATTACCTCATGTGCGGCCCCTTGTCCAGGTTTCTTAATTCCTTCATGTTGAGGTTTTTGAGTTTTTTCTTGCCCTCATGTAGGTTTTAGTTCAGTGGATTGTGTGATAATAGTCTTGTGATAAAGAGCTATATATATATATATATATATATATATATATATATATATATATATATATATATATATATATATATACTGTATATATATATATATATATATATATATATATATATATATATATATATATATATATATACTGTATATATATATATATATATATATATATATATATATATACAGTATATATATATAGATTGATTGATTATTGCTCCAGCGAAGGTCGGGGGGTCCCGTCCCTGTGCGTTGAGCCGACCAGATGAACCAGGTTTTTCCAATGCTGGCGGTCTTGTGCCAGCTGTTCTGCATCCTCTACAGCAGGGGTCGGGAACCTTTTTGACTCAAAGAGCCATAAAAGCAAAAAATATTAATTTTATTTTGGGAAAGAGCCACACCATATATTATGAGACAAATTTACTAAATTGCTAAATCCGCGCCCGAGACAAAAGCTTAGTCTTCTGCACATTTATTTTTGATGATTTGATGAAAATTATGAAAAGAGAATAATGCCAGAGCCCCTGTCTCAAAATCAACAAACATACCACTTTAAACTTGTCTCTTTCCTGCAATGACTCAAGATCGGTTAAACTCCTTTTGACCCTTTTTTATCATACATATTTGTTTCAAAACCAGATGCAAGCATTTATTTTGTAAAAACGTCACAACATTCTGAGAATAGGGAGCCTTATGTGCTTACCTTTGGCGAGAGATGGGAAGGAGTGCTTGTACTTTTTGCATAGCTCCACCCATCCCTCCCACTCACCCAATCAAATGACTAAGTTCTCTTCCGGTGTTTTGGCGTATTTACAGTTCTGTGGATTCATCATAAGGTATCTGAACACTGAACACAGATTACATAGTGAACTTTTATATAAAGGATTCTTTAGCGTTGTACAGCTAAAACGAGTTTTTTTTCCCCCATTTTTTTGTGTGACACCTTGACTGTAAATTGTAGTGAAAAACGTGCCCTATATATACTGTGAAGTAATCGTTTGTCAGTAAGTTTCGGTCTAGCTTTACGTGTAACTTAATAGGATAGACAAAACAGCTTTTGGACAAGATGGAGAAATTGTGCATGCAATCAAATCTGTCTCTGAGCCACAGATACTCGTAGAAAGAGCCATATATGGTTCGCGAGCCATAGGTTCCCGACCCCTGCTCTACAGCAACTCCGTGTTGTTGGAGGTCGCCCGCAACGACGTCGAGCCATCGAGTGCGGGGTTTCCCTCGTGGTCGTCCTATATATATACATATATATATATATATATATATATATATATATATACTGGACTGTCTCAGAAAATTAGAATATTGTGATAAAGTTCTTTATTTTCTGTAATGCAATTAAAAAAACAAAAATGTCATACATTCTGGATTCATTACACATCAACTGAACTATTTCAAGCCTTTCATTATTTGAATATTGCTGATTTTGGCTTACAGCTGAAAAAACCTCAAAAATCCTATCTCAAAATATTAGAATACTTCCTCAGACCATTTAAAAAAAAGAATTTTATAACAGCAAAACTAAATCAAACATTTGAAAATGTCCATTGATGCACTCAGTACTTGGTTGGGAATCCTTTTGCACGGATTACTGCATCAATCCGGCGTGGCATGGAGGCAATCAGCCTGTGGCATTGCTGAGGTGTTATTGATGCCCAGGATGCTTCGATAGCGGCCTTCAGCTCATTTGCATTTGTAGGTCTGGTGTCTTTCATCTTCATCTTAACTATACCCCACAAATTCTCGATGGGGTTCAGGTCAGGGGAATTAGCAGGCCAATCAAGGACAGTGATGCCATGGTCAGTGCACCAGTTACTGGTGGTTTTGGCACTGTGGGCAGGTGCCAGATCATGCTGGAAAATGAAATCCTCATCTCCATAGAGTTTTTCAGCAGATGGAAGCATGTAGTGCTCTAAAATCTCTTGGTACACAGTTGCATTTACTCTGGACTTGATGAAACACAGTGAACCAACACCAGCAGCTGACATGGCTCCCCAAACCATTGCTGACTGTGGGAACTTCACACTGGATTTCAAGCAACTTGGATTTTGCTCCTCTCCAGCCTTTCTCCAGACTCTGGCGCCTTGACTCCCAAATGAAATTCAAAACTTGCTTTCGTCTGAAAAGAGGACTTTGGACCACTCTGCAACTATCCAGTGCTTCTTCTCCATAGCCCAAGTCAGACGCTTCTTCCGTTGTCTTGAGTTCAGAAGTGGCTTGACCATGGGAATACGGCTATTGTAGCCCATTTCCCGGACACGTCTGTGAACTGTGGCTTTTGATACCTGGACTCCAGCTTCAGCCCACTGTCTTTGAAGCTCCCCCAAATTCTGGAAGCGGCTCTTCGTCACAATTTTATTAAGGCTGCGGTCATCTCTCTTGGTTGTGCAGCGTTTCCGGCCACATTTTTCCCTTCCAACAGACTTTTTGTGGATATGCTTTGAAACTGCACTCTGTGAACAGCCTGCTCTTTGAGAATTTTCCTTTTGTGTCTTACCCTCCTGATGGAGGGTATCAATGATGGTCCTATGGACAGCAGTCTTCCCCATACTTGTGATTTAGTTTACTGAACCAAGCTGAGTGTTTTTAAGGCTCAGGAAACCCTCGCAAGGTGTTTCGAGTTAATTAGATGATTCAGGTGATTAGTTGAATAGCCTACTTGTATACTTTTTCATGATATTCTGTAAGCCAAATTCAGCAATATTCAAATAATAAAAGGCTTGAAATAGTTCAGTTGATGTGTAATGAATCCAGAATGTATGACATTTTTGTTTTTTTAATTGCATTAGAGAAAATAAAGAACTTTGTCACAATATTCTAATTTTCTGAGACAGTCCAGTATATATATATATATATATATATATATATATATATATATATATATATATATATATATATATATATATATATATATATATATATATATATATATATATATAAACACTAAAAGTAAGACACTAAAACACAGGAAATGTAATTTACAAAATTTATAAATACACCCAAAAAGATCAAATGCAAAACAGTTTTAACCTTTGTTTGTGTATTTATTTATGTATTTATTAGTCAGGAACAAAGCCATTTTAGAGTCTTAAGTATATGTTTACAAATAAAATAGCACATAACAATTAAAAGTACTGCACTTTGTACACTTTTTCTTTTTTTGCTTTTTTATTACACAACTGTATGGATTAAGGACACGATTCACTTTACACGATACTTTGCCGCTACCATGTGGATGTTACCTTCTGGTACTGTCCTACAGAAACCATATATTTTTCCAATATCAAACATTAAAAAAAAAAAAGGATTAGGGAGCTCCAAGGACCCACACTTGGCTCCAGAACAAATTGTGCAGGTCGAAAAGTCAAACTTTGTTGGCGATAAAAAGCATTTTCCTTTGTTCATAATGCAGAACACAAAAGTACTGAAACCGCAATCCAGGAAGGGATTATTGTTCCTGATGCGGCCCTCCTTTACATGTACCCTAATGACAATGGGAACTTGGTCACGCAATCCCTCGAGTGAGCAGGGATAGAGGAAAATTGTGATGTGCTCTTTTCCTCTTAGATTATACATATTTGTTTAATATTCTGTGCAGCCCTTTGAGACTTTTTGTGATAAAGGCGTGTATAAATAAGCATGACTTGAAATAACTTTTGCTCTAAATACAAAACACAGCGGTGACGTCTGAAAACAGCAATTATTCCCGCCTAGAGAACGTAGTCAATATTTTTGCCAACATTATTCATATTTTACATCCATACATCCATACATCCATTATCTGCACCGCTTATCCTCAGTAGGGTCGTGGGGGTGCTGGAGCACATCCCAGCTATCTTCGGGCAGTGCGCAGGCGACACCCTGAACTGGTTGCCAGCCAGTCGCAGGGCACACAGGGACAGACACTTTGCTCGCTCATTTACACCTAGAGACAATTTGAACCGGCCAATTAACCTGACATCCATGTTTTTGGAATGTGGGAGGAAACCGGAGTGCCCGGAGGAAACCCACAGAACCACGGGGAGAACATGCAAACTCCACACAGGAGGTTCAATCTCATGACCTCACAACTGTGCCGCACACGCGCTAACCACTGCACCGCCGTGCTGCCCATATTATACATAACATGAACAAAAAAGAGGGCTTGACGATACTTGATTCAACATTGACTACATACGACCACCACCTTTTTGACCTGTTCCCCATGGTATCACGCTACAGGTCCCTTAAAACAAAGACCAACAAGCTTAGAGGCAGTTTATTTCCCAGGCCATCACCACAAAATTAAATCTTACTCTCACAAGCAGAGACAACTGGCAGAGTAGGTGTACCCTACTGAACTTCAAGTAATTTGTTCACAAGAAAAGTCATTTGTAAAAAAAGAAAAATGCTTGTAGCATGGTGTCATTGTCGATGTAATCGGCATTGGATGTGTTACTGATTAAATCCACCCATGTTCATTCATGTTTGTAGATTTTTTATTTATACATGGAGATGCTGAAATAGGATCGGACATGCTGTCATGGGCATGCAAACAGGAGAGGTACACTGCACCTGGCACTTCAAAGGAGCTCTTGACATGGAGCAGTCACAAACTTTTGAACCCGAACATTAACGAGACTTGTGGCATGGATAGGTTCATGTTAATGTAAATGGTCTGCATTCATATAGCGCTTTCCAAGTAATTGAAGACCTCTTCAAAGCGCTTTACAATGTGCTTCACACTTACCCATTCACACACACTCACATATTTGTGAAAGCTTGGGCAACACACTTGCGCAAAAAAGACTAATTGATGATTTTAAAACATCAAAGGATGGATGTTGTATAAAATAACGACGACCTTGCATGAACATTTTTGGGACAGCATTTAAATGTAAAGCCTATGTAAGAGGCCAGAGGACGCTCGTGTAATAGGTAGTTGACCAAAACAGGAAATGTTTGGAGAATAACCGTCCGGTATTGAATTGTTTCATAACTGGTGTTGATCAAATTGTTATATAACCGGTTTTATTGACACTATTAACAGCAAATAAATAATGTGAGGTTTGAACAATTTTTCTCGACAATTTAAACAGCAATTAAGCATATTCACAATTTCGTTTAATCTGACAATATGACAATTTAACAATTTTTTCCGACATTTTTAACACAATTTCATTATATCATATCCCAACAATATGTGTTTTTATCGACACTTTTAACAGCAATTAAATACATTCACAATTTCATTATATCATATTCTAACAATATGAGGTTTGAACAATTTTTATGGACACTTTTAACAGCAATTAACCGATGTGTAAAGGGCAATACTATTGTGCAAGGGCATAGCTCTGTCTTCTCAAGTGGGATTCCATCCCACCCTCCCAAGCAGCATCCTCCAGTCCTCTGTCCGGGATGCTCAGATGGGTCCTCTCCCTTCTTACTTCTACCTTCCACAACCACCCGAATAACCAGGCCGTTGCTGCCTGGACCCCCACAGTGGAGCTCCGGTTCCCTCCTCCGGGTGGGTGCAGACGATTCCTCTTTATGGCTGCGTCCTAGGCTTGCCGCTCACAGATTGTATGGTATCTGCAGCCATTCGGAGAACAGCCACGGGGGGATCTGCGTGCACCTCCTTACCAGCAGGTTTCTGGGGGTCCAGATGGCGTCTTTGATGGCGGCGAGAGTGAGCCAGTCCTTGACAAAGTCGTTCTGTGACCTGTTCGACCGACTCACCCCGTAAAGTCCGGGAATTTTCCTAGGTGGCCGGCCATTGCCCACAGGTCCTCGGCAGCGCTGCATTCACAAAAAAGGTGCCTCACCAACTCCTGGGCGCCACAGCCAGGGCGAGGGCATGTCGAAATCGCTGACATTCCTCTGTGGTGCATTACGGCTCTGACTGAGAGAACCTCATGAGCCACCATCCATGACAGGTCCCGTAGTCTGTTTGGGAGGGCAGGATGATTCACGTTGCTCCAAACCGTTGTAGGCTCGCCAAACGCAAGCTCCCCGCACAGGACTCACTGTTGCTCGCTTCTGCACAATAGCAATAAGGGCCCTGTGGTTTTGTAAAGTGTGACATTCTTGTGTTTCTAAATCAAATTTCTTTAAAAAGTCCCGAATAAAGAGATGTGTTGGTGGCAAGTTAAAGGACACTGGTATCAAATGATTGTTTAGCTTTAGCTTCCGCAAGTACGAGCCCATCCAAAACCGGGTCATTGCTTGACTTTTCGGGTTGTTGGGTGGGCCCATAGTGTTTTGGAAGTGGAGGGAGACATATTTGCTCCCCAAGAAGAGCTGGAAGTCCCCCTTTTTCCTTTTTCTTTTTCATTGTATCTCTTTTTATCCTTTCCCACAGCCCCAGATAAAGTGAAAGATGGCTCGGTCCAGTTGTAAAAGCACGTTTCTTTTGGGCATAAAAAAATAAACTGATTGATAAAAGCAGTGGGAGGATGATCGCTTTGATGATTAGGACCTTCCTCTCTATTGTCAGTTTTCTTAGTGTCCAAAAACCAAGTCTTTACTAAACTTTCCTTGTCACATCGTCCCAGCTGGTCTCGCCTCCTCCATTTGCATTGAATTTTATCCGTAGAATTTTCTGGTCTGTCTTTAACACTGTCAGTGGGAGTCTGCCTTTTCTGTCTCTGTCCACAGTCCATAAAACTTTGCTTGTGACTTTTCTCTATTGAGCCTTGACCCAGACGCCCTCCCAAACAGGTCAGTCAAGTCAAGGGCTCTTCTAACGGATAAAAGGTCAGTACATAAAATATTAAAATCATCCATGTACAAAACACACTTAGTAATTCGTCCCCCCGTTCCTGGGATATTGATCCTTTTGACAAATCTATCTTTTCTTAAAATTGGTGCCGAAGGTTCAATGCAAAGAACATAGAGAAGGGGAGATAAAGGGCAACCTTGACGTACACCGCAGTTGATCTCTACTGCTTCCGATAAATTCCCGTTAATCATGAATTTGCTGTAGATGTCTCGATATAGCAGTCCCACCCACTTGATGTATTTTTGGGGAAAACCACATTTTTGCAGTACCCTGAAGAGGTATTGGTGCGAGACTCAATCAAAGGCTTTCTCAAAGTCTAGGTTTAGGACCGCTAGTCGCATGTTTCTGTCTCTCGCATAACAAATGGTGTCACGGATCAGCATGAGACTGTCACTGATCTTCCTCCCCACGATGGCACAGGTTTGGTCCGGATCAACCAAGTCTCCCAAGACTACAGACATTCGTGTTGCTAAAAGCTTGCTGAAGATTTTACAGTCCACGTTTAAAAGCGTTATGGGTCGCCAGTTTTTTAAGTCAGTTTTGTCTCCTTTTTTGTGCAATAGAGTAACTATCCCTTTTCTGAAACTGTCTGGCATGTTGGCTCGACTGGAAAATTCGTTAAAAACAGTAATCTGATCCAATGCT
Source organism: Urocampus carinirostris (assembly GCF_059441175.1). NCBI lineage: Eukaryota > Metazoa > Chordata > Actinopteri > Syngnathiformes > Syngnathidae > Urocampus > Urocampus carinirostris. Next base: position 1,705,178 of record NC_142349.1, on the reverse strand, counting down.
AAAATATCCCAAAAAGTCTGATAAAATTCGAGGCTGAGCCCGTCCTCCCCGGGTGATTTGCCTTTTTTAAAAGTCTTTATGCAATCATTCAGTTGGTCTTGGGTAAAGTCCGATGCTAAAAAGGGGTCTTGACACACTGCTCTCGAGATATGATCTAATACATGCCCCATTTCATTCTCATGTGTTTCTTTCCTTTCATATATTTTTTTGGAGTAGTCTTCGACTAATTAGGTTATTTCACTACTTTCCTTTGTTATTAGCCCGTTTTCTTTTTGGAGTTTAAAATGCCCCTCACTTTTGCTCATAATTTTTTTTTAAATAGCGCATACATTTTTCCCATTCTTCTATATCTCTTTCTTTGTTTCTTTTGCTCTTTATTTCCTCCAAAGCGTTTGGTTCTAGTTTGATCTCTCTGATTTCATCGTTAAAGTCCATACCCTTTTGTGTTAGGGTAAAATAGTGTTGGAGTCTTCTTTGTAGTCCCGACGTGTGTTTCATCTCTTTAAGTTTCTTTTCTTTCCCTGCATTTTAAAAGAAAATCTGCGTTCGTTTCTTTGTCATCTCCCACCATTGTGCTCGTGAATCATACAAGTCTAGAAGGGTCTGCCAGTCCTTGTACCGCTCCCTGTATTGTGCGGCTAAGGCCACATCCTCCAGCAGGGAGCAGTTCAACTTCCACAGACCCCTCCCAACAGTCATACCTGAAGGAAATGAGAGAGAGCAGGACAGTAGCAAGTGATATGAAAAACAAACATGAATTAATCTGGCATCACTAAGTGTTAAACCCCTTGTAAATATGTAATCTATTCGAGAGGCTCTGGCATTGTCACTACTGAACCAGGTGAAGCCCTCCTCTCCTGGATGTATGGATTTGAAACAGTCTTCCAGTTTAAATGTCCGGCACATGTCCTGTAATAAAATTAATGTTTAATCTAGTTTAAACCCATCATCGGTCCCCTTTCTATCCTTTCTACTTAGGATGCAATTAAAACCTGCGCATCCGTCTCTCATCACAGTACTCCGCTTTATGATGAGTTGAGGGTTGTTTATATAAAATGGCCACCCCATCGTTACGGTTTTCATTTGAGCCACTCCATAATGAAGGTTATGGCCAAATCTCTTCCCACGGTTTATAATTTTTTAAAAGGGGATGCAGCATTCTTGTAGTAAAAACACATCCGTTCTGATGGTTTTTAAAAACGATAAAACTGTGAGCTTTAACCTCTGATCTTACACTTCTCACATTTATAGTAGAGAAGGTAATGTTTATAAGTGTTGTTAAAGTATACAATACTTAGATGAAACCGGGGGATCCGAGTCCATTCTCTGGTGGTCTTTGAGAGTGTCACCTGTGTCGGATTCCTTATTGGGGCACAAAGCACCACTTAAGAACGGTACCTCATTTGGAGACCCACCAGGGAAAACTCTGGAATCCTCTGACTCTCTGTCTGTGGTTCCAGGTCTTCCCCTTTTTTCTGGGTTAGGGGGTGGGCCAGAGGACCTATCGGAGGGTCTCTTACTTCCCTGCCCACAAGGGATCAGATTTTTTTCTTCCCCGACTTCCTCCGGCTCAACTTCATACAGTTTCCTTGTGGGCGTCTTTATCGGCAATCGGCTTTCCTCTAAATCTCTTATCTTTGTTTCCGGTGTTTTCACCACCCCCGATTTTGTCCTATTTTTACCCCTCTTTTCAGTGGCCGTATGGGTTTTGGGAGAGTCATCCGCCTTTTCGATTTGTTTGCCTTCTTCAAATTCCGATAGTGGAGGAAAAAACAATTTTGATATTTTGGACTCTATTCCAGGCCCTTCCTGATTAATATGGGTTTTGGGAGCGTGAGGGACAGTTGCCTTTTCTATTTGTTTGTCTTATCTAAATTCAGGTATTGTATGAAAATTCTAATTTGAATTGTTGGCCTCTCCTCCAGGTCCAACCTGACTCAAATTTGATTCTTTGGCCTCTCCTCCAGGTCCTTCCCGACTAGGGGTTTTGGGAGGGACATCTGTATTTTCAATTTGTTTGTCTTGTCCATCTTTGTGCATTTCTTGTTCATTTGCATTGGGTATTTCCATAACTTTATTCATTTCATTGTCTTTGTTATCTTTATTCGTTTCATTGTCTTTGTTACATTTATTCATTTCATTGTCTATGTTGTCTGTAATCATTTCATTGTCTTTATTGTCTTTGTCAACTGCCTTCCTAGCTTTCAACTTGTTAGCAAAAGATTTCGGGCAGTTCCTATAGAGGTGGTTCGTTTCTCCACAGAGGTTGCATTTTCTGCTATTGGTACACTCCTCAAAAGAATGTCCAATTGTCCTGCACTTTCCACAAATAATTCGATCACATACATCAGCTAGATGCCCATGCTCACCACATTTGCGGCAGAGTTTTGGTTGTCCTTGATAGTGGATAAAGCCACGGTTTCCCCCCAGGACTATCATCGACGGGGGGTGTTTCAGTCCCTGAAAGCCCTTAGGGTCTTGCCATTTTTGGATGGGTATCCTCCAGATACAATTCAAAATGCTGTTCTTATCCTTCACCTTCATAGCCTGGCCTTTTATCGAGCAGTATCTGCTCAACCTAAAACTGATGTCATTAGCATTCACCACTTCATTAAACATCCTGACAATGACTATCTTGCTAGCTTTATCAGTCAGCCTCTCCACCATAAATCCAGAAAACTAGGGCCTCACCCCCTCAAAGCAATCCCAAAACTCTTGCAAAAGAGCCGCCGTTACAAAACTTACATCAAAGCCCTTGCCAAAAGGCAAGGTTATAATGCAATATATCTCCTCCGGTTTAAACTTCAGACACTTTCAAACAAACCTTTACGAAAAATCCAGCCTTGACATTTTTTTCCGAATCAGCTCCCACATCTTTGAACAGGAATCTCACGCAGTTATGTCTCCGCCCGCCGGCATAATGCCATGGCAGGAATCGGCTGCTTTACTTTGCTAATAGGAACGCAATATATCGCGACCGAAAAGATGAAATATAATAGTGGTCAATATACCTCTTAAAACAGATTGATACCAGAGCCACAAGCCAAAGTTCTCAATCCTCCTTCATAAAAGTACGATGTCCTTCATTGAAGTACACTGTCCAAAAATTTCCTTCATTAAAGTACACAGTCTAAAAATCATAACCGGCCAAAAGTTCGGTGTTAATCAAATTGTTATACAACCCTTACGTAATGAAATAGTATATAAGTGGGTGTTTAATAAAGTTCTGTGCTCCGGTCAGCTTAACTGCAAGTCACATTTTGCCTTTTATTTCGAATGGCTCTTGAGGTAGTATGACACAAATATTAAAGAAAACTGCAATCAGTTCTAGAATGTCAGTGATTTTAAGTCACACTGTAATTCAGCCTTAATTAAGTAAACACACACAAAAACAAACCACTTGCTCGCAATGGGCGTGATTGTAAAACTGCACAGTAGAGCTATAAGATATTCTTTTATAATAATACTGTTTCCCCTAACATACGAGCTACTTTTGTTAAGAGGAATTCCAAATACGAGATGTCTTTTAGACACAAATATTTTCCGGGCATTACACAACAATGGCTGTAGGACTTTACTAGTGCAAAGACTGAGGTGGTTCACCATAATTATTATACAAAACGGGCTGTCCATGAGCTCTATTACATCTATATTGTAAATCTATTACAATAGCTAACAATAGCCTCTTCATCCTTGCTTAAGCCACGCAACCTTTGCCTGAGGAAGTTGATTTTATTTTGTTAATAGGGACCAGAGCTGGACTTCCTCACTGGCATTTTTTAACTAATCACATCACCTCATGAGCTAAAATTGAAGTTTCTTGTCTCCCATGGTGAATTTGTGTAAAATGTGTACATAAACATGGCTAAATAATATGGGTGGGTAAATAGATCTTAACATGGGTATCATCAATACTAAGCAAGTACTTGGATCAGATCGATATTTTGCTCCTCCACCAATTTCCTCAAAGCTCTGCTTCTTAATGATTTCAGGTTATGAAGCTACCCCAGAACAAGTTAAATTCATAAGTAAAGGTACCACTGTATTGATTGATTGATTATTGCTCCAGCGAAGGTCGGGGGGTCCCGTCCTTGTGCGTTGAGCCGACCAGATGAACCAGGTTTTTCCAATGCTGGCGGTCTTGTGCCAGCTGTTCTGCATCCTCTACAGCAACTCCGTGTTGTTGGAGGTCGGCCGCAACGACGTCGAGCCATCGAGTGCGGGGTTTCCCTTGTGGTCGTCTCCAGCCTGCGGCCTTTGGGTCAAACTGGAGAATGGCTCGTGTCGGATGGTCTGGTGGTAGACGAAGGACATGGCCAAACCAGCGGGTGCGGCGTTGTGCGACCAAAGAAGATGCTCGGGGCTGGCACGTACGGGCTCTGAGCTCTTTATTGGAGACTCGCTGGGGCCACCTGATGTTCTCGATGGTTCTGAGAGCCCTGCTATCAAAACCGTCGATTCTTGTGGACAGGGTGTCGTTCAGGGGCCATGTTTCTGAGCCATAAAGCAGGATGGAGAGTACGGCGAGGTTGTAAGTGCGGAGCTTCGTCTTGCGTGCGATGGTCTGGTGCCGCCAGAGTGGTTTCCAGAGAGACTGCAGAGCAGATGCTGCCAGGGCTCTTCTGCGGAGAATCTCTGGTTTTAGGTCCCCATTGTCTGTCACCATGGACCCCAGATACACAAAGCTCTTGACAGGCTCTACGATGTCGCTACCAATTTGGATGGGAGGTGGCTCTGGTCCATCACCGACATACATGAACTTGGTTTTCGTCCAACTCACTTGGAGGCCAAGCCGCCCGCGCTGCCTCTTCACTGTAAATGCCCAGAGCGTCTCTCAGCTGGCTGTAGGAAGTGCTGAGCATGATGGTGTCGTCAGCATACTCCAGGTCAGTCAGGTGGTAGTTGCCGAAAGACACTCCGGGGATGCGCTCACTAACCCTGAACATCAGATGGTCGATGATGCAATTAAAAAGGTCGGGAGCAGCCACGCAGCCTTGACGAACGCCGCTGGAGATAGTAAACCAGTCGGAGTCAATGCCGTTGATACGAACACAGCTCTCTGCGTTGCTGTAGAGCAGCTTAAACAGGGCTATGATCTTGGGTGGTGCTCCGAGAGCTTGGAGGATGTTCCACAGTGAAGAGTGGCAGACGGTGTCAAAGGCCGCCTTCAGATCAATGAATCCGATATACAGATGGCGATCTTTACGGAATTCACGGGTCTTCTCTATCAGCAAACGGACGGCAGAGATGTGGTCCGTTGTGGAGCGGTTGGGCATAAAGCCAGCCTGCTGGGGACGGCGGCAGCTTCTGATTGCTGGAAGGGCACGGCTGAGCAAGATCCTGGTAAAGACCTTGCCCGGGATGGAGAGTAAGGTTATACCACTGTGGTTTCCACAGACAAGCCTGTCACCCTTGCATTTCCAGAAGGGCATGATGACCCCTCTGGTCCAGTCGGTGGGCAGCTGCTCCGATTCCCACACCTGGTTGAATAGGCAGGTTAGCCACTCCACTGTATTGCATATTGATTTATACATATTTTTAGTTTGAACAATTTTTATTGACACTTTTAACAGCAATTAAACATATTCACAATTTCATTATATCATTTTCTAATAACATGAGGTTTGAACAATTTTTGTCGACATTTTTAACATATTTTTGGTTTGGTTTGAACAATTTTATTGACACTATTAACAGCAAATTAACAATGTGAGGTTTGAACAATTTTTCTCGACAATTTTAACAGCAATTAAGCATATTCACAATTTCGTTATATCTGACAATATGACGTTTTAACAATTTTTCCGACATTTTAACAGCAATTAAACACACAATTTTATTATATCATATCCCAACAATATGAGTTTTTATCAACACTTTTAACAGCAATTAAATACATTTACAATTTCATTATATCATATTTTAACAATTTGAGGTTTGAACAATTTTTAGCGACATTTTTTGGTTTGAACAAATTTATTGACACTAATAACAGCAAACAAACAATGTGAGGTTTGGACAACCCTTCTCGACAACCTTAACAGCATGCCCCTTGAAACCTGTAACAAAAGTTTTTTGTGACAATTCTTTGACATCAAATCATTTGGCATGCAATACCAGATGATACATTTTGTGACCTCAAACCTTTGAAACTTCATATTGTGACTTCAAAACTTTGAGACATCATATCTGCAAAAATGCTAATACATTTGAATTTGCTGTTTAAAATAAACATTTTCTGAGACAGCGACATGTCAAAGTGAAGAAAAAGATTTTCTGGATCAGTTGGTGCCATATCATTGAAATTTGTCGTTCAAAAGGCCAATTCATTCTTTTTTTGTACAGCTTAGTTTGAGGTTTTTAAACACAGCAAAATAGGGATTCAATGAGCAGAGCCCAGGGAAAGACCTTAACTGTATGAGACAGATATTAAAATACTTTATAATATTCCTTTCTATGGCCCACTTCACTGCTCTAGGTCACATAACATATTATTTGGGTGCAGAAAAATCCACTTTGAATTGAGTTTCATTAAAATAGTTTTTGCCCAGAGGAAAAGGAAAAAACATGTATTTTTCTCAAATATCATCATTGAGTAATGTAAAAAATTATAACTTGACAAAGCTAGACATTGTAGTAATGAATTAATGCTGTCACAGTCTTGTTCCACAGACAGACTGAGGAGATTATTTCTTTCTGAGGCTCTTTAACTCCACCCGGGGGAGTAAAAGCCCACATTAAACCACACCCCCACATTGCATATTACCGTATTTTTATTATAGTGTGTATTTTATGTAGCACTATCTAAATACTCTATATCAACACGTTACATTGGGTATTTATGTATTATATTTTTAACACAAGGATACTGCTGGAAGTGTGAATTTCCCTACGGGGATGAATAAAGTATCTATCTAAAAGTCTCTATCTATTGTAAAGTTGGCTGTTTTTGGTTGCGTATTTCTCAGACTTCCATGCTATGAAATTAACTTGTTTTTATATTCCTAAATATAAAAACAATCATCACACACACATAGTCACGTTTCCAAGATCAGTCTAATTACATTATTTGTAAATACACGTTTCGCAATAACATTTCATTTTAATGTGAAGTCGCGCTTATGTGTGACTTCATTTCCTGTTTATGTGTGACATCAATAAACCACGCCTACTCACCGGATGTTGTCAGTACGGCCCGGGCAACCTGGGAAGATGGCGGCTGGGCCGTGCTCGCTCCATTTGCGAGGGAGGTCAAACCTCAAGTGTTTTTATCTGAATAATTCTGCCAACAGAGAGTTTATATCTTGTAAATCTCTCACACTATCTCTCTCTCTCTCTCTCTCTCTCTCTCTCTCTCTCTCTCTCTCTCTCTCTCTCTCTCTCTCTCTCTCTCTCTCTCTCTCTCTCTCTCTCTCTCTCTCTCTCTCTATCTATCTACTCCGATCCCAATATCCTATATTATTGACTATAAACCAAAAACAAAAAAAAAACCTAAATTGGCTTTGCACTTGCCACAATGTGAGTTGAATTCGGTCCAACTGGCATATTCACCTTTGAGGAAAAGAAGAAAAGATCAAGTGAACCAGAGTGACCGAAATGTTTGTTTTGTTATTTAATATCACTCAGTAACAGCGATTTTAATTTTCTAATAAATTAGTTTCAATGGTTTAAGTTGCAATTGTGGATTTTGTAATTGTGTAAGTCCTAGCCATTAAGGTATTTTATCTCCCTCCCACTTAGGGTTGAACGATTATGAAAAATATAATTGTAATTTTTGTTTTTGTGCAAGTCCATTAGAGAGAGAACGGGAAAAAATAACAGAAATTGTAATTGTTTGATTTTTGAAGAATTGATTTCCAAATTAGAATGGAAAAAAAGCATTTGGTCACCTACAAACAAGCAAGATTTCTGTCTGTCAAAGAAGTCTAACTCAACGAGGTCAAACAAGTCTAACTCGTTACCTGTATTAATTAGTTAGCAGCCTTTCCAGCAGCTCTGTGTTATTTCGCTCTTTTTGAGATTTATTGTTCTAATTGTCTGCTTCTATCTTCGGTGTTTTTCGTCCCGTTTGACAACTACATTTTGGATTATTTCTATCCTATTATTAAGAGTTTTAACGCACAAAAATGTGTTTATTCGAGGAACTCCTTGCCCTGAAGGATTCTCGTGCCGGCGTGATGAAGGGGCCCTATTGTGGCCGCAGAGCTGGTACTAACGTGAAGGCTAAGCTGGTAGCGGCGTTATAAGCCTTCTGTACCATCCGTAATCATGGTAAATGTGAACTCTCTACCAAATAAGACTGACGAACTGGCTGTGCTAGTGAAAAACATCAAAGCGTACGGGAGTGCAGTTTGCTGTGATTTACGGAATAGTGGCTCACGTCTAGCTAACGCTAACGGAGCTACCCGGCTTCAGCGCTGTTAGGGCAGACAGAGAAACAAAAGCCTGCGGGAAGCGGAGAGGAGGTGGACTCCCTATCTACGTGAACACGAGGTGGTGTAACCCTGGGCACAAAGATTTCCATTTGCTGCAGGGACGTCGAAGTTTTGGCCTGGCGTGTGACGTCATCCACTCAGCACACAGTACCCCGAGGCTATCTTGATAATCTGTTAATAAACAACAAAAAGATACGGCTGGAAGTGTGAATCTATCTATCTATCTATCTATCTATCTATCTATCTATCTATCTATCTATCTATCTATCTATCTATCTATCTATCTATCTATCTATCTATCTATCTATCTATCTATCTATCTATCTATCTATCTATCTATCTATCTATCTATCTATCTATCTACTAAATATTGGTGTAAAAAGACACTTTTACACAATCTCAGTCAGTCATACCCCAAACTCTGCCATGGCCAAGACCAAAGAACTGTTGAAGGACACCAAAATCAAAAACATACAAAGAGTCAGCACTGCAGTTGTGGTAGGTGCGGCTGCAGAATCTAAGGTCTTGAGTTTAAATTCAGCTACCTACCTTCGTGTGCGGAGTTTACATGTTTTCAACCTGCCTGCGAGTCAAGTCATGTTTATTTGTATCGCCCTTAATCACAAGAAGTCTCAAAGGGGTGTACAGACTAGACTATTCTTACACCATCCTCTGATGTAAAACCTAATCCCCCTTCTAGGATTAACATGCTGTTGGAAGGGCTTCACTGAACAAACAGACATCATCAGCATTAAATATAGGTCATTCATAGGCTAGAACATGAGTGTGTTTTAAGCCTAAATTTAAACAGTTCCACTGAGGTTGTAGATCATTCCATAGCACCAGGGCCCAAATTGAGAACGCTCTCGAGCCTGCAGATTCCTTCTCGGCTCTCATTGACCAGCATTTTACTAGCGAAGGCTCCAAGCAGGAACATAGAGAGAAAATAAATCTGAAAGATTGCATAATTTTGTATACCAACAGAACCTTAAAATCATTTCCTAAACTCTGTAGGTCAGTCAGAGGTTTATCCGTGTGTTAAGGCCCGGTCACACAGCCTTTTGCGTCTGTATCGCGGGTAAAATTTTGCGATTTTTTTTTTGCCCGTGGTTGCCCGCGGTGGAAAATGTGCAAAATTGGCCGGCGACTGTTCCGCGTCCTTCCGGCGACTGTTCCGCGTCTTCATCGCTGGTAACCGCGGCTGCATCGCTGTGCCGCCCGCGGTTACCCATGGTCTAAAGTTTTGAGCAGCGCAAAACGTTTTCGCGCGGCCAACCGCATGTGAATTTCTTACCGCATGTAAAGCACGGCTGTATCTCGTCTGTATCGCGATCTCAAAAGCGTCCAACAGCGTCTGCTTCACAGGCAGAAATTTCTGGCCGTGATTCAGCCTCGATACGCCCGTGAAAGACTGTGTGACCGGGCCTTTACAGGCCTATCTAATATTGTGAGAGTGGGATAACTTGCCCAATTAGTGGTTGACAAAATACAAATTTTCCCCCTTTTCCATTTAATTATCTGCACCCACGGCAAAAATGCCACTGTTGTATCCATCCATATATAGTGCAAGCGTCATACATGCACAACTTGTAAACAGAGGGGATGCAACTTTAAGGAGCAAACCAACATAGTACGTTTATTTAAACACTCTCTTATTCAATTTCAAAAGTTAAAAGCGCAAAACAACAGTCTAATCTACGATTTGTGTGTGTGTGTGTGTGTGTGTGTGCGCGTGTGTGCGCGTGTGTGCGTGTGCGCGTGTGTGGTTGCGTCCATGCCAAGTCAAGTCGTGTTGATTTTTTTTTTATAACTTTTTATTTCTCACACACACTTTGACAGAGGTTTGATTACTCCATCATACAGCAACACAACCAATAAATATGTACAAATGACATACCCATAAATAGCAAAAGAAACAACAACAAAAAAAAAATTACAAAATAAATAAAATTAAAAAATGAGGTGGTCAGACATCAAATAAAAATTGTGTGATAAGCTTCCATCTTTTCTCGAATCTATCTAGTTTCAGTTGAAGTCTTACAGTGATTTTTTTCCATAATGTGCATTTTCTTTAATTTGTCTCTCCATTGTTTTATGTCAGGAGGTTGTGGTCAAAGCCAGGACACTGTGCTAATTTTCTTTGCTACCAGTAGCATAACCTTTAGTACATATTTATGTTGACCAGTCAATAATTTATCAGGCAAAATTCCAAATACATAGGTCACTGGGTCCAACTGCAACTCCCAACCAATAATTATTTGTATTTCTGTCTGAATACTTCTCCAGAAATTTAATATTACAGGGCAATTCCAGAAAATATGCATAAAATCTCCGACCCTCCCACATTTACGCCAACATAGATTGGAGGTATTTTTATATTTTGAAGTGATAGAGGGTGTATAGAAGAATGACATTTTTAATTTCCATTCAGACTCCCTCCATGTCGGACTATTGGTTATTTTGTGTCCCTCTTTCCAAGTTTTGTCCCATTCGTCATCTTTTATCACTACATTAGCTTCTTGTTCCCATTTTTCCTTAACCACCATTTATACAATTTTGAGAACCCCCTTTATTAATTGTCCTTTTGAGTATGATATTATAATTATAATAATATTATATAATAATTCCTCAACTTTATTTGGCACCTTACTTATTTTCCCTCACTCATCATGTTTCTGGAGGTAATGTTTTAGTTGCAAATATTTGTAAAAATAATTTCCAGGTACATCAAATTCTTGTTGGAGTTGTTCGAACGATTTCAATGCCTGTCCTTCGAACACTTGGGTAATCAACATCAATCCTTTTTGGGCCCATTTTTCAAATCCTACATCCGTAACCCCAGGTTTAAAGTCTGTGTTTTTTGCTATTTTGTAGCCCTATTCACAGACCCTGATATTTTAATTTGTTTTTGTATTGTTGAACATGTTTTAATAGTTCCCTTAATCAATTCAGTCTGGATTTTTAACTTCTTCCACTTCACTACTGATATGTACGGTAACGATTCCACAGGCACATTTGGACAAGACCGCTGCTCCATGTCCACCCATATTGTATCTTTGTCTGTAGTAATCCACAAAACAAGAGCTTTAATTTGAGCTGCCCAATAATAATATCTAATATTGGATAGGTCTAGGCCCCCTTATTCTTTAGAAGCTAAAAGGGTTTTGTATTTTATTCTAGGTTTCTTATCTTGCCAAAGGAATTTTGGTATCAATTTATTTAACATTTTAAATGTGGATGCCGGGATCAAAATAGGAAGAGATTGAAAAATAAATAATAGTCTTGGTAATATCTTCATTCTAATTGTTTCTACCCTTCTGATATAGCTTAAGGGCAACATTTCCTATCTTTCCAAATCCTTCCTTAATTCTTTCATCAACTTTCCATAATTTGCATCAAACAGCTGTGTGTAATGTGGTGTAATAGTAACCCCAAATATTTAAACCCTTTATTTGTCAATTTGAAATCAAATCTTTCCATCACATCTGTTGGACATTTTCCTGATATCATCATTGCTACTGATTTGCTCTCATTATTTAAATACCCAGCTACTTCTCCATATATTTTAAGTTTCTCCAACAGTGGTGGTATTGATAAAGAGGGCTCTTTCAGCATTACCAACGAGTCATCTGCAAACAGGGATATTTTATGCTCTTCTCCTCCTTCATCTAATATTCCCCTTATTTGCTCATTTTGTCTTGTTGATTCCGCAAGTGGTTCTATGCTTACTGCAAACAAGAGTGGACTTAAACAGTCCCCTTGCCAGACTCCTCTTTTGATATCAAAGAAATCTGAACAGTGAGCATTGACTCTAAGACGACATTTAAGATTTTTAAAGATTATTTTCACCCACTCTACAAATTTTTGAGGAAAGCCAAAAGCTATAAATCAGGGGTGGAGAACACATGGCTCTAGAGCCGCATGCGACTCTTGGCCAATAAGAATGCGGCTCTTTGCCTCATCATATTTTCTATATACTGTGGCTCTTTGCCTTGTTTCATGTTTAGTTTTTTTGTGTGTATTGAGGGTGGACACTTTCCTTGAAATCAACACAAGAAAAAATAATCGTTGTATTGTAAATGCAGACCATTTACCATCACTTTTTTTCTTTTTGAAGCCTTTATTACATGTTTATCCTGGTTTGCCACGTCTATTCCAGTTGTTCACTTCATTTTATCAATGACAATAAAGGCAATTATAATGCTAAATTCTAACCATAATGTTTTTTTATTATAGTTTTGTTTTTACTTTATTTTAATCATTGTCTGCGTCTCTGTATTTGGAGTTTTGAGTTGTTAGAGGGGAAAAGGAAAAAAAAGCAGTTTCGATTCTCGTGTGCTTTGTAAAGACTTCGCAAGTTTAGCAATGCTGTGTATTAAATTTTGAAACATGTCACTCCAGCAGCAGATTGCAAGATTTGAGCAAACGAAGAATCTCTGTATAGGCACACAGTGTGGAAAATAAGCTGAGTCCCTGCAAGGCTAAAATTAAGTTGCCTAGGGCTGAGCTGATCTAATTGGCAGCTGTCTGACATCTCAGGCGAGCCGGTGCATCCATTTTGTGTCCTGATCAAAGGGGAATGTGAGCTGTTTGGTGATGTGGGAATTGCAATGGAGTTGAGGGTCAAGCTATCTAATTTTGGAGGCTAAAAACAAATCAACCTTAGCTTCTCTATTTTTCCATAATCTCTGTATATGTACAGTTGGTTGTTTGGTTAAATCCTTTAACCACTAGAGTTGTAGGGGGACCCTTTTCTTGTGGTCTGTCTTGGGCAACTACAACCTAGTGGCACCCATCCCTCTCCATGGAAATTATGTTTTATTCTGTCTCCAGCACACTGCCAAAACTGATAATTCAATTTGAGTGGCTTAATTCGAGAACTTGTTTCCACTTTTGAGGGGTGGCAGCTGATTCTAACAGAGAGGAAACAATTAAACTGGTATACTTAGTACATTCAAAAGAAGCAAGGTGATTATGTGAGTCTTAATGATCCGTTAAGCACGGTCCACAATCCTATTCTGTTGTAAAAGATAATATTGAATAGTTTATTAGTTAGTTTATTCAACCAATAATCTTCACATAAAAATCATCGGAAATTGTCTCGTTGTCTTGGCTCAGTGAGAATTTTAAAACATTCAACAATCCGAATATAAAACGAAAAACAGAAATCACAATTTACAATATTAAAAATTCGGACAGCACTAAAAACTGTTTGAAAACCTTTTAGTACCCTTGAATGACTTCAAGCGCCTACCGCTCCGTATCAGATGAAAATGATCATTACCAGGATAACTCTCATCCTTAAGAATATTTGAGGTACGTTTCAAAACTCTATCATTATATATAGATTCCAGGGATGGCAGACCGGTGCCCACAATCTTTTCCGCTGTGCGGATTACAGAATTGAACTTTAACAGGTCTTTCTTTGTGATTTGACCAAACCAAACAATAATAGAATTTGCTAAAACACTTTCAATAATCGCACGATAAAAATTGACTAGGACTTCCTGATGAACATCGTAGGAGTTCAACTTCCTTAGGAAGAAAGTTCTTTGGCGTGCCTTTTTTAGAATCTTCTCCGAGTTCAGTGCCCAGCTTAGATCTTCTGAAATAAAAGTCCGGAGAAGTTTGAAATGTTCCACCTGCTCGACTCTTTTGCCATTGATAAGTAAAGATTCCTTCTGGATTTTGTTTTTCGTCCGAAAGTCAATAATCATTTCTTTGGTTTTGTCCAAATTCAATATCAAATCATTTCCATTTGGATTTATTTTCATTTTGTTTCTGTCGCTTTTTATGTTAGTTTTGCCGGAGATCAAATAGATCAAAGCCAGGAGAGAAAGCTTACCACGAGTTGTGAGTCATCATTTTATTAATATTTAGTTTCTTTTGTCTTTTATCAGCATATTTGGTATTGGAGTAATCCAAAAGTAATTGAAAGTAATCAAGTTAAAGTAACCCTACCCAACACTGTATACTGGAAATTTTGGTATTGATCCAATCCTAGTAAATACTGTACATGGTGGTATCAATTGATTCAATATGATACTTTTTGCCAGGGAATTTCATGATCGCAACATAAAAAACTAAGGAACCAAATACATTTTTCCTTTCTTCATACACATACACAATGCTGTGAAAACCCCTTTGGATCATGCAGCAGGACAACAATCCGAAACACACTAGCGAGTCCACCGCTGAATGGCTAAAACCCCCCCAAATACAATGCTTCTGGAGTGGCCAAATCAAAGATCGGATTTAATACACACCGTAATATTCCACCGTAATATTACACCCCTATGAATATTGCGAAGATTCGCTATTCCAGGAAGAAAGCTATTCTAGTAATATTCTTCACATGTAACTGAAATGACAGATTAGGATCAAATATAACACCCAGTTATTTGACCAAGTCACTATGGGTGATGATACATTTGTCGAGGTTAAGAGCAGTATTTGAGAGCAAATCACGACAATGAGCTGGGCCAACAACCAACATTTCGGGTTTTTTTTCTGGGTTAAGGCGAAAAAAATTAAGTGACATCGATTGATGTATTTTAGTAGGGCAGGCTTCCAAATTTCTACAACTTAACTGACTAGTTGTCTCCAGTGGCAAATACATTTGAGTGTCACCTGCATAGCAATAGGAACTAATAAAATAGAATAGAATATAGAATATATCTTTATTGTCATTGTTACAAAATGGGTTGAACATATGAAATTGGGCGTGGCACTCCAGTTTCACATTTAACAGTGAGGATAAAAGAAAACAAAGAAGACAAAGGAACAAAGGAGATAAGGTTATAATTTACACAATATAAAGGAACAAAGAAGATAAAGGTATAATTTACACAATATTTACACAAGAAATATGGGCATGTAGGATGTTACATACAGTTTTGGGATCGTATTAGTGCAATATGCGGTAGTGCAAAACTAGGCAACATTGTGCAAAAATAGTCAACATTGTGCAAAGTGAGCATAGGCATGAATACAATTTTACATCTGTATGAGGTAGCGTGTTTGCAAGAGTTTTAGTTATTTGTGCAGTTTGTGTTAAGGGTGGTAATGGCTCTGGGGAAGAAACTGTCTCTGAGTCTGTTTATTTTGTTTTGTGTGACCTGTAGCGCCTGCCGGAAGGCAGCAGGTCAAAGAGGTGGTGGCCGGGGTGAGAAATGTCCTTGATGATGTTTTCTGCTCTGCTGAGGTAGCGAGAGCAGGCAATGTCCTCCAGACTGGGTAGAGAGCAACCAACGATTCTCTGGGCTGTGTTGATGACCCTCTGAAGTGATTTCCTGTCTGCGGCCGTGCACCCAGCATGCCACACCGTAATTCAGTACGTTAGAATGCTCTCAACTGTGGCTTTAAAAAAAGGCACCAGCAGCTGCTGTTTCAGATGATTTTTCCTGAGCACTCTCAGAAAATGGAGTCGCTGCTGGGCCTTCCCTACCACCACTCTTGTGTTTGCAGACCAGGAGGGGTCATCGGAGATGTGCACACCCAGGAATTTGAAAGAGCTGACTCTCTCTTCACAGTCTCCTTTTATAATGTGCTGGGTTCCTGCCTTCCCTCCTGAAGTCCAGTATGAGTTGTTCTGTTTTTGTGGTGTTCAGTATGAGGTGGTTTTTCGAACACCACGTTGTCAGTGACTCCACCTCATCCCTGTATGCCGCCTCGTCCCCTTCAGAGATGAGGCCGACCAAGGTTGTATCGCCGGCGTACTTAACAATTGTGTTCGTGAGGTGGGTCGGTGAGCAGTCGGAGGTGTAGAGGGTAAAAAGCTTGTGGATGATATCACCAAGCTGTGCAACAACCTTTTCAAGTAATTTTGCAAAAAGTGGTAGATTTGACACTGGCCTAAAATTACATTGCTTTTCCAGGTCAAGGTTAGGTCGCCTAAGGATTGGAATAATGACAGCAGACTTAAAGGCACAATACCCGAGGATAGCAATATATAAATAATATTTTAAACTGAAGGTTTTAAGATCCCAAACAAATTAATTCACCCGTGAAACAGGACACGGGTCAAGCAGGCAAGTCGTGTTCATTTGGCCCTACTGACCATCTGTGTAAGACTATCAAAGGACAAATAACTAAAACTGGAAAACATTTCTGAACAGCCGCCGACACGGACGTGACCCAAACCCCTGCATTTTTAAGATAGGACGATGTTGCAGAATGCTCATTTGAATTTTCATTCCAGATGAGTTGAATCTTTTTATTAAAAATACCATAGAGTCATTAGTGGAATAGGTAGAGCAATTCGGGTTAAGTTGCTGTCTCGTAAGTTTCGCCATTGTGTCAAACAAAAAATTCTGATTATATTTAGGTACAGCAATAATCTCAGAGAAAAACGATGTTTTAGCTGCTAACTTTACATTTCAGCAAGCTGTCACACCAGGCCAGTCGGAAAACCTCAAGCTTTGTATAGCGCCATTGTCGTTCAAGTTTCCTGCAACCTTGTTTGAGAGACCTGGTTTCTTCAGTAAACCAAGGTAAGGGCACAACAGAGTCAATAGCATTAACCAAAGCAGTATTATAGTCATTTGTAAGTGAGTCAACAGGCAAAATATAGCAAGGGAAGGCCGCAGTTGCCACAGGTAATAGTTCTTAAAAGCTGGTGTCGTTGCAGGGTGGATATCGCGGCTAATTAAACCTTAATTTTCCTTAACACTGTAAACATTAAACTTCACCTCACCCTTAACAAGACAGTGATCGGAGATAGCATTGGGATATGGCAACACTTGAAGCTACCACACCCCGGGTCAGAACAAGGTCTAGAGTATTCCCATCCTTGTGTGTGGGCA
The DNA here is from genome assembly GCF_059441175.1 of Urocampus carinirostris. Taxonomy (NCBI): domain Eukaryota; kingdom Metazoa; phylum Chordata; class Actinopteri; order Syngnathiformes; family Syngnathidae; genus Urocampus; species Urocampus carinirostris. Next base: position 1,687,939 of record NC_142349.1, on the reverse strand, counting down.
CATCAACTATTTGAGTAAAACAAAATGTACCAATCAGTAAATTAAAAGCATGGGGAGTTTGTGTGAACATTAAAATCACAAATACTTATAATTGTCTCCGCAAAAGTTACTAAGTCAGTTAGCAGTTCCAAAAATTCATCAATAAAAATTGAATATACAGTAGTCCAGTTGGTCGAAACACAACAACTACATAAATAGGTGGTGGCATATTGGACCTCATAACAAAAAAGTAATTAGTTATAGCTACTTCCTACTTCCTCCAAAAAGTAACCGAGTTAGTAACTGAATAATCCGTAGTACAACTAACTAGTTATAAGAAATTGTTGTATGTTTAAGAATTTGAAAATCTATAAGCAAACAGGAAACACAGTGGTGACCTCTTTGACTAAAATTTACTTGTAGGGATTCTGACTCTTTTTTTAGAAAACCAGCTTTTTCTCTTGGCTGCATCTCTGATCAGTTTTCTCCTTGTATGAGCTGAAAGTTTAGGAGGACGGCCCGGTCTTGGTAGATTTGCAGTGGTCTGATACTCCTTCCATTTCAATATTATTGCTTGCACAGTGGTCCTAGGGATATTTAAAGCTTATGAAATCATTTTGTATCCAATTCCAACTTTAAGGGGTTTGAACAATTTTTATTGATACTTTTAACAGCAATTAAACACATTCACAATTTCATTATTTTATATTCTAACAATATGAGGTTTGAACAATTTTTATCTTTTAACAGCAATTAAAAATATTCACAATTTCATTATATCATTTTCTAACAATATCTCGGACCTGCCTGATGTGTTCCTCGTTCTTCATGATGCTCTCTGCGCTTTAAACAGACCTCTGAGACTATCACAGAGCAGGTGCATTTATATAGAGACTTGATCAAACACAGGTGGATTCCATTTATCATCTTTAGTCATTTAGATCAACATTGAATCATTCAGAGATCCTCACTGAACTTCTGGACAGAGTTTGCTGCACTGAAAGTAAAGGGGCTGAATAATTTTGCATACCCACTTTTTCGTTTTTTTTTATTTGTTAAAAAAAGTGTATAATATCCAATAAAGTGTGTTCGACTTCATACTTGTGCCCCAGTCATTGTTGATGCTTCGCAAGAAATTACAGTTTAATATCTTGATGTCTGAAGTCTAAAATGTGGCAAAAGGTCACAAAGTTCAAACAGTTTCGCAAGCCACTGTAAATCCGGAATCTTACAAACAAATGAAATAGGGAGAATAACATATTTTGTTTTTATACAACATGCTAAAAATAAAGGCGTGTGCGTGCACTTGGACTTTCTCTATCGAGTCAAATCGACCAATTAATTTGCACAGTGATGTCACTCAAAAGAGCATTTAGGGTAATGTTCTTGCACACTGTACCCAGGAACGAAGTTGTGCAGTCAATGATTTACATACTATTTTAGTTGTGTTCATTTTGCTGACACTTAAGATAAATAGTGAGAAACACAATCATACATAAAACAATTTTTGTAATATACCGACTGTTCATCTCCATTCCTGCTTTTATTTTGATCAGAGGATCTGAGTCACAAAGTGAATTTTTTTTTCACCACTCATTTATCATCATCTTCAGTGTGCTCAGTCACCTCTTTGATGTAACTTTCACACTTGAGGCTTTAAAGCTACTTCACATTTTATGTATTTTTGACATGATAAGGCAGCTCCAGGTGGGTATCTGCTCAAATCACAAATTTCAGTTCAAAGGACGAATTCTCAAGCGTATGCATGATGGTCTTGCCTAGCCTGAGTGTTTGAATCATAAATTTGGGAATGGCAGTACTGTGCCTCTAGGGCTGGTTTGGTTTGAACAATTTTATTGACACTTTTAACAGCAAATAAACAATGTGAGGTTTGAACAATTTTTCTCGACACTTTTAACAGCAATTAAGCATATTCACAATTTTGTTATATCATTTTCTAACAACATGACGTTTGAACAATTTTTGTCGACATTTTTGACAGCAATTAAACACATTCACAATTTTAGTAGCCTAGATGGTAGTGTGCCCGCTTTGAGACTGGGAGGTCGCTGGTTCGCGCCTCGGTCATACCTAATTGGTATAATGGTGGCGCCCTCTGTTGGCTGCGGCTGCATCGACTCGCTACAACGGGTCAGGTGTATCGACATTTCGTTCTGTGTACATTGTTACAAAGAATGACAATACAAAGGAAATTATTATTATTATTATTATTATTATTATTATATCATATTCCAACAATATGAGGTCTTATCGACACTTTTAACAGCAATCAAATACATTCACAATTTCATTATATCATATTCTAACAATATGAGGTTTGAACAATTTTTATCGACACTTTTAACAGCAGTTAACCAATGTGTAAAGGGCAATACTATCGTGCAGGGGCACAGCTCTGTCTTCTTAAGTAGGATTTCTTCCCACCCTCCCAAGCATCATCCGCCAGTCCTCTGCCCGGGATGCTCAGATGGGTCCTCTCCCTTCTTGCTTCTACCTTCCACAACCACCCGAATAACCAGGCCGTTGCTGCCTGGACCCCCACAGTGGAGCTCCGGTTCCCTCCTCCGGGTGGGTGCAGACGATTCCTCTTTATGGCTGCGTCCTAGGCTTGCCGCTCGCAGATTGTATGGTATCTGCAGCCACTCGGAGCACAGCCACGGGGAGGATCTGCCTGCACCTCCTTACCAGCAGGTTTCTGGAGGTCCAGATGGCGTCTTTGATGGCGGCGAGAGTGAGCCAGTCCTTGGCAAAGTCGTTCTGAGACCTTTTCGACCCACTCACCCCGTAAAGCACGTACAGTGGAACCTCAGTTTTCGAACGCCTCTCAGTTCGAACAAATCGGTTATCGACCAAAAATTTCGAGAAATTCTTGCTTCGCTTTTCGTTCAAAAAATCGGAGTTCGAACGCCGGTACGCTAGGGGCGATGCCGAGCGGCGTACGAGTGTAGATTGCCCCCACCCCTCGTGAAGAACTGTTGTCACGGCAACGCGCACTCCTTCTATGCTTTCGTTTTTCAAAAGCGGTGAAGGGAGTGTTTTAACTCCTAATTATGCCTCGGAAGAAGGTTGGTGCAAGCAGCAAAGTTGCTACAGATGAAAAAAGAGGAGTAGTGCGTACAACTATTGCATTTAGGAAAGAAATAATAGTAAAATATGAAGAAGGTGTGCGAGTTTCCCTTTTTTCAGGAATACAGCATGGCTTCTGCAGACAACCGCCAAGGTAAGAAATCCTACTCATAATTCTTTTCTTTATCCTTTAACCGCTCAACACTTGTTGTGGAGACCCGGGTGCTAAATGACATGTAAACGACCTGATTTTTTTATTTTTACACGTTCATGTTAGCGTAATCTTTCGTACGGAAGATTACGCTAACGCGAACGTAAGATTAGCCTGGGTTAGCTTCATGTTTACTTTCGTGGTAAACATTTAGGGTGTTGGAACGGATTAAAACAATTTTTTTTTTTTTTTTGAAAAACGACTTCGGTGATCGTACAAATCAGTTTTCGTACAAAGAAATGGAACGAATTATGGTCGAGAACCGAGGTTCCACTGTACTGTGCGTCAGGGACCTCCCCTGCTGGCAAGTCCGGGAATTTTCCTATTGCCCACAGGTCCTCGGCAGCGCTGCATTCCCAAAAAAGGTGCCTCACCGACTCCTGGGCGCCACAGCCAGGTCGAGGGCAGGTCGAAATCGTTGACATTCCTCGGTGGTGCATGACGGCTCTGACTGAGAGAACCTCATGAGCCACCATCCATCACAGGTCCCGTAGTCTGTTTGGGAGGGCAGGATGATTCACGTTGCTCCAGACCGTTGTAGGCTCACCAAACGCAAGCCCCTGCACAGGACTCACTGTTGGTCGCTCCTGCACAATAGAAATAAGGGCCCTATGGTTTTGTAAAGAGTGACATTCTTGTGTTTCTAAATCAAATTTCTTTATAAAGTCCTGAATAAAAAGACGTGTTGGTGGCAAGTTAAAGGACACTGATCAAGTGATTGTTTGGTACAAGTTTTAGCTTCCGCAAGTACGAGCCCATCCAGAACCCGGTCATCGCTTGACTTTTCGGGTTGTTGGGTGGGCTCACAGCGTTTTGGAAGTGGAGGGAGGCATATTTGCTCCCTGGGAAGAGCTGGAGGTCAGCTCGTTATCTTCTGACCATTATAGTGACCATTGAAATTCAGATTTCAATACATTCCATATATTTCTTAGCAGCACGGCGGCGCAGTGGTTAGCACGTGTGCGGCACACTTCTAAGGTCTTGAGAACCTCCTGTGTGGGTTCAAATACAGCTACCGGACTTACTGTGCGGAGTTTGTATGTTCTCCCCGTGCTTGCGTGGGTTTCCTCCGGGCACTCCGGTTTCCTCCCACGTTCCAAAGACATGCATTTCAGGTGGATTGGCCGGTCCAAATTGTCCCTAGGTGTGAATGAGCGAGTGAGTTGTCTGTCCCTGTGTGCACTGCGATTGGCTGGCAACCAGTTCAGGGTGTCCCCTGCCCACTGCCCGATGATTGCTGGGATGGGCTCCAGCATCCCCGCGACCCTACTGATAAGCGGTGCAGCTAATGAGATGAGATGAGATGAGATATATTTCTTAAATGTTATACTGCAACAGCTAAGTCAGGGTCTCGTACTTAATTAAGCTGAATGAAGAATCTGGGTGAGGTTGAGCCAAAAATGGGGTTTCCACAAAAACAGCGCTGACAAAAACATTCCGCTGTTCTTGAAGGTACAGTGTTTTATATATGTCTGTAATGTGTAGTGCAGCCACAAATGACTCCAATGAAGACTACAATCTACGGTAACTGAAAGTGAGCAAAAAGAACCCCTTTTATTACCTTTTTTACCGAGAGTAAAAAAAGAAGAAATAAGAAAAAGAGTTGTAAAGGGAAAACGGGAATAAAAAGAAAAGTAGGGTAAAAGAAAGCAAAAAATTGAAAGAAAGTAAAGGAATTTAATGTGAATGAAGACATAACTGACCATTATTCTCTTTTTTTCTTGTTCTCTTTTTCTTTCCTTTTTCCACTCGTTTTCTTAAGTTTTACTTTTTGTCTTACTTCATTTTTCAGTTTTCTATTTTCTCTTTTTTTTCTCCTTTTTTTCTTTCCTTTTTTGTTTTCTTTTTTTCTTTTCTTACTTCTTTTCTTTTCAAAAGTAACAAGGCGAGTTTTGGTCATTTTGAGCCTCTGTATTTTCTTCCGTTGTGCTACCAGCACTTGTTTTCGGTGGCCCGGCAGATATCATGGACATCTAGAGGAAAATAATACTCACTGTCACTTCTTTCATATTAAGGCTCAGGCCTCAAACTATCATGTTGCAATCGGCCCCCGGTCCAAAAGCTTGAGACCACTGATATATGTCATTTTCTTTATTTGAAGGACTTAAAGGAAACACAGTATTATGATTAATATTCCTTTGTACGACAAAACAGGCCAACTCCAAATTTCAGAAAGGAATCGAGCTTTGTTTCACCTCGTAATTGTCAGAAACAAAAAATGGTTTTCTGCAGTGATTATGGATCTTGTCACACTCATACCAGAAGGCTCTAAGGTCAAAGTGCACTGCGTTGGGCCACTCCTTCAGGTGCTTATAATCATGGAAACTATTACTACCTGCTTTATGTGTGGGGTCTTCCTAACCAAAAAATAAACTGCCGTAAGAGGCATTGGCACCAATAGTCTGTACCCACCCGATGACCCATAAAGTTAAGGAATACATTAACGTGATTTGAACATGACTTTAGGAGCCCTGTTGATTCTGCTTTGTCAATCTTCGGGGGTAACCAACTTGCTGTTGCCTGAAAATGGCACCACTTTTGGTCAGGACTGATTGAGGCAACCAGTCTAGAATGACAAAAGGATGAACTTGCTTGGTTCTTTTGATACATTGCGCCTGACGTCACTTGTGTTTTCCCCCTGCATACCGGTTGTGGTTCCATACTAAAACCTCAATCAGAATGACACTGGAATGTACCAATTGGGTGTTTTGAAATTAACTATGTTTGACAAACTGATCATAGGTCCTGTAAATAATTTATTCCAAATGTCCAGACTACCAGGATCAACATGCTCTGTTCTTAGTGAAATACGCAGTGATGTTGTTTTATTTCTATCCGCTAAATGGAATGCAATAAAATCAAGATAAACGACTAATTAAAGCAATTCAAAAACATTGCCATCCAGAATGTACTACAATAAAATATGGTGTTCACTTACTTGAACTTGCTATTAAATGAGTTGCACCTCTTTATACTAAAACCATTAAAAACGAGAATTTTGATATACAAGTAAACCTTTGATGTACAAGTAAACCTTACAAACACAACAAATTAAGCTTGTTTGAAAAGGGTCCACTCTATTAATGAATGAGTCCAATAGTTTTAACATTGTCATATAGGGCTACACGATTTTGGACCTGCATTGCAATTATGTTGCATTACATTTTCTGTGCTAGTTTCCTTTTTTTTGAGAACGCAATCATAGTGACATTCAAACGTACGTCGAGATGACTTTAAAGGAAATTATAGTTTGATTAAAGTTTGAATGTGCCTTTGTATGATTTCATCTTCAGAAGTACCTTAATGAAGCCAACGATTATATCCAGGTGCTTTTTGTATTCTTGCAACAATTGTATCCTCTTGGGGCCCACTAACTAATAATCAAGATGTCCTCCACTTTAGTCCCGGGAAGTCTGGTTACAAGCTTGGCTCCATTCTACACTCCCTATGTTCTACAGTTAGCTCATTGTTCTTTTATGTCACGAAAGTTTCACTTTCTTTACTGCTCAATTATTTGCTCACCATCATACGACCAGCATTATTCGTTTCATGTAGTCATGTATTTATGTCTTGTTTAAGCCGATCAGATGTGTTGTTTTACATCTGTGTTTTTATTAAATGCGCCTGTAGTTATTGGGTATGTGTGATTCCTCTCTGAGCCAATCTTGGAAGCAGATCTAGGGGAAAGCTCAGGTGGGACGCGCCTCTGATGAAAGGGCTACTCAAAAACCTAATCTTGTTTCTTTACCTCAATACAATCTAAAGTTTTAACCTTGACAACGACGAGATTACTGACTGAGAGGATAGGATGACTCAGAGCAACTTTAGATCTACAAATAAAAACAGAATTACAGTTGAATAAATGATCTTTATCGCCATTGTACAGGGGTACAAAAAAATTTGGAGGGATTCTCCTTTCTTTGCAAGATAGTGATTTAAAGATCAGCTGGCTAGCTGCACGCTAGCATTGGGTAACTAACGCAAGGTCTCTGCGATGATTAAAATACGAGTCACGAATGTAGCCTTATCTTACAAGTTGTAGCTCCAGCTTGGGGCCTCAAGGACATTAGTTTCATAAGTACCGTATTTTCCGCACTATAGGGCGCACCGGGTTATAGGGCGCACCCCCAAAAAATAGATTTTGGTCCTATATCTTCCATAGATAAGGCGCACCGGATTATAAGGCGCCACAATGGGAACGTCGACAAAACAGTCAGATGATTCAGTCAAACTGATTACCCCCTTAACATTCCCAAAGCTTGCAAAGAAGCAAATACGTGTCGTAGACACGTGCGGATGCGGTGTCCGTACGATGTCACTTAAATGCGTCATTTCAAATATCATTCGGAAGGTTGAAGTCTTGGGATTCAAGAAATGCCAAACATTTCTATGTTTCTATTTTCTTTTTCACTCACAACTTTACTGTGCATATGACAATAAACACTTGGAATTGAGTTTAATTCACTCAACTCATCACAGCGACATCAAGATCGTTCTAAAACAAGATACCGGGAAAATATAAAGCCGCATAACTTACCTAAGTTCTCACGTTCAATAATGATACGCAATCATGGTCTTCTTACAACCGTGAGTGAAGTAAATCCAGGAGAGTAGAATATTTACAAATACAGACTAATAAAACATGTTTCTTTATGGTGTACTTTAGCAAGCTTGCTAAGCTTGCTACGCCATTGCTAAACTCGGCCAATTGCAGGGTTTGTTTAGGCCATCTAGCCAATCCGAGGCTCCGAATAACTTCAGCCAATAGTGATCGATTCAAATGATGATTGACACATTGGTTAGCCAATGAAACGCTGGTATATAAATCCCAGCATACACCGCGGACTTGCTACGCCATTGCTAAACTCGGCCGATTGCAAGGTTTGTTTTGGCCATCTAGCCAATCCGAGGCTCCGAATAACTTCAGCCAATAGTGATCGATTCAAATGATGATTGACACATTGGTTAGCCAATAAAACGCCGGTATATAAATCCCAGCATACACCGCGGACTTGCTACGCCATTGCTAAACTTGGCCGATTGCAGGGTTTGTTTTGGCCATCTAGCCAATTCGAGGCTCTGAATAACTTCAGCCAATAGTGATCGATTCAAATGATGATTGACACATTGGTTAGCCAATGAAACGCCGGTATATAAATCCCAGCATACACCGCGGACTTGCTACGCCATTGTTAAACTCGGCTGATTGCAGGGTTTGTTTTGGCCATCTAGCCAATCCGAGGCTCCGAATAACTTCAGCCAATAGTGATCGATTCAAATGATGATTAACACATTGGTTAGCCAATGAAACGCCGGTATATAAATCCCAGCATACACCGCGGACTTGCTACGCCATTGCTAAACTCGGCCGATTGCAGGGTTTGTTTTAGCCATCTAGCCAATCCGAGGCTCCGAATAACTTCAGCCAATAGTGATCGATTCAAATGATGATTGACACATTGGTTAGCCAATGAAACGCCGGTATATAAATCCCAGCATACACCGCGGACTACTCCGAGTCGGCGGCTGTTGAGTAAGTTGCGAGACCTTGCAAATCTAATATTGAGCCATATATAAGGCGCACTGTGTGATAAGGCGCATGGTCAGCTTTTGAAAAAAATTAAGACTTTTAGGTGCGCCTTATAGTGCGGAAATTACGGTAATTAATCTGGCATTGGTGACTAGCCATGTTCGGCAGTGGTGGCTTAAGACTTGTTAGCCTTGCTATGGCTTTCTCTCCTGCGACCACCTTAGTCGATTCAACGGTGCCAAAACAATCCACGTAGAACCCGCCAGTGATCAGCATTTTTTGCACTCTTTTGACTCTCGTCAAAGTCCAATTTACTCAATTAGTTGTGCAAGGGCTTTTTTGACTGACATCTTACACCAGCCTATCGCAGTCGCACACACGTTGCTTGCAAAGTTTGCCTTGCCATTTATTGGCTATTGCCATTAAAAACATGCTTCTGATTGCTTTGCGCCCTTAAACTCCAAACTGTGACAATTCTTGTTGGAATCATCTTGTTTGTTACTCAAATAACAAACTGGAACTATAAATCCTCAAATACAAACGCAGTGTCTTCCGATTACACAATCGCAACATATACACATAACTATATACACGTATCTGTATATGAAAATATGTGTGTTTAGTAATTTTTAGTATTTTTTCTACTGATATAGGTAGGGGAAATTCCTCAAGATGTTGAGAAAGCAAAATCGAAAACAGACTGCCCTGGCTTTTGTTTCATTAACTGCCAGCTGACAGCACACAGATCAAGTTCACACAACTTAAAGAGTGCAAGCGTAACCCGGGCTGAACCATCTGCAAGTAGAGCTTTTTGTGTTAGATCACATGACACAAGGAGAGAATACTTTCTCCCATGGTCTTACTCACAATTTTCGAAGAACACTCCCATTGGATATAAAGAAATGTGGAAGAAACAAAACAGTTATACTTTAAGAAAACAAAATCCTGATCCTTTTGGAGAGAAACACTAGGCCAAGACAGAGTAGCCATCTGGTTCTTAGTCACCTCCCTGATTAAGACCCTTCTCCAACTGATTGCTCAGTTTAGTGGATCAGAACTTCTTCCATTTATGGATGATGGAGGCCACTGAGCTTATTGGGACCTTTAAAGCAGCATAGATTTGTGTCTGAAGACAATTCTGTGAAATTAATGCTAGTTTTTGGCTCTGACAAGCACCGGTCTAAAGACAGGTTTGTCACTTTCCAAATCATGTCCAATCAACTGAATTCACCCTAAGTATACTCCAATTAAGCTGTAGTAACGTCTAAGGCAAGGATCGGGTACCTACGGCTTTTCAAGAGTACATGTGGCTCGGAAGGCAGCACGGCGGCGCAGTGGTGTGTGGCACAGTTCTGAGGTCGTGAGATCAAATCTCCTGTGTGGAGTTTGCATGTTCTTCCCGTGCTCCGGCCACTCCGGTTTCCTCGCACATTCCAAAAACATGCATGTCAGGTTAATTGGCCAGTCTGAATTGTCCCTAGGTGTAACTGAGCGAGCAAATTGTCTGTCCCTGCATGCCCTGCGACTGGCTGGCAACCAGTTCAGGGTGTCCCCTGCCCACTGCCCGAAGATAGCTGGGATGGGCTCCAGTACCCCCCGCGACCCTACTGAGGATAAGCCGTGCAGATAATGGATGGATGTGGCTCGGAAATAAAAGTTAACAGCAGTATACTTATTTGTGGCGTTCCAAAGTGGTACATGTGAAGCTAAAGCAACACTGAGACAAAATGAAGGTTCAGTCCAGTATGTATAGGGGATTTTTTTTTTTACAATTTACAGTCTAACGTTTTGGCAGTAGGTCACTAAAAAAGCTTTGAATGGAAGCTCATCAATGTATCTTCACTGTTTAGATTCTTTATGATAAAACCCCCCAAACGAACTGTAAACAGGTGAAAATGCCAGCAAACCGCACAGAGCAATATGATTTTGTGAGTGATAGAGGTGGATCAGTTTCTGCAAGGCACTCCCTTCTCTCTCTCACTCAGTGCAGTCTGCGCCAATGGTAAATACAACAATACTTTTGTGACACTTTCACACAAGAACTTTGCTTACACCTTATTTTGAAACCATAATTTAGGACAAAAATGACGGTCGAAATGAGCTACAACACTCTTAAGTAACTGAGGAAGGGAGACAAATTTTAAGTGGTATATTTTTGACACGCAACACAGGCTTTGCCATTATTATTATTATTTTATAGATTTGATCAAATAATCAAATGTCACACAGTAAGTGTGCTAAAGAATTAGGCTTTTACTGGAGAGAAGGTTTAGCGGTTTTGTTGAATTTGTCTTGAAATATATGGTGTGGCTCTCTCAATTTGAAAAAAAGATATAAATTTGCTTTGAATCAAAAGGGTCCCCAACCCCTGGTCTAAAGGATATTCACAAAAACTTTTGTTGACATTTTCATTAAGTTTAGTTGACTGTTGAATTTCGAGTGGTAAAAAAAAAAATCGATTCAGAAAAAGTGAAGTGCCGTGAATATTTTCAGGGTCTTAATGTCACAAGGCCAATAATGTCTTTAAGTTTTATACTTCACAACGCACATGACAGCTTGTAAAACTTTAGCGCTGGTCATAGGTATGACTAGTATGATAGGTTGGTTTGGTACAAAATTATCATATTAGAAAAGTATTTTTTAATTATTTTATTTTTATTTTATTAATTTTTCATTTAAGCGGTATAAATAATAGCTGGACAGAAACCAATTCGTTTTGTGTGTGGGTATTGAAGTTTCTGCAGCTCTCCATTTTAGTGTTTAGAGCCACATCACCATCTTCCCGTTTCTCTGCCAAGGTAACATGTGACTGCACTTGCAATAAAGTCAGAGGATTCAAATAGGGATCCTAATTTCCCCTCCGAATATCACCGTCAGGATTCTTAAACCTTTTTCTCCTACCTGACATGTTCTGCTGAGAGCAGTTAGTAAATGTTCAAAATCACTCAAAACTTTTGAGTCATTACAGTTAAAACTCGATTAATCAGGATTTGGTTTATCCGAATCTTCGCGAAATTCAGATTAAAGTTTGGTTCGATGATTTCTTATGTATTTCTTACGAAATATCTATGCATATTTCGGATTTTATAATCCGGATCTTCGGCTTTTCCGAATCAAAAACCTTATCATTTGGATTAATTCCTATGCATTTTGCCATGTCTATTCCGGAGTCGTATTCCAAGTCGACATGGCGTCTTTGACGTCTTCTTTCTGGAAGAGGCTGGATGACGCACTTGTATGCCATCCATAGACAAACGAATTTCTCTATGGGTTTGTCATCGTGGGACGTCTTCCCTGTTATCACTGACTGACTATCTCATTGTGCTTCGATTCAAGTTGTGATCTGTTCGTGCAAATCAACACTACGCTAATTGTCACATCATGGCAGACATCAGAAGAAAAACTAAAGATCAATAATGTAACGATCACAATGGCATGAAGAAAAAAGATATCGCGGCTTATTTTCACATGAAACCTCAAATGTTGTCAGATATTCTGAAAAACGTATTTTTCATTAATATTCTGTAGTGGATTTACATAGTTCACCTGTTGTTGAGTAAACAGGGTTGGGTAGGGTTACTTTAACTTGATTACTTTCAATTACTTTTGGATTACTACAATACCAAATATGCTAATAAAAGACAAAATAAACTAAATATGAATAAAATTATGACAGCTTTCTCTCCTGGCTTTGAACTCTTTGATCTCCGGCAAAACTAACATAAAATGCGACAGAAACAAAATGAAAATAAATCCAAACAGCTTGCCAACATATTTTTTGCCGTTCCATGTATTCCGTTACTCCCCAAGCCTGCACAAAATCTAGTAATTTTATTCATATTTAGTTTCTTTTGTCTTTTATCAACATATTTGGTATTGGAGTAATCCAAAAGTAATTGAAAGTAATCAAGTTAAAGTAACCCTACCCAACCCTGTGAGTAAAGAGTTCCAGTGGGACATGTTAGGAAGTTGCGCTGTCTTTCTTCCCGTTAGCGAGATAGCAATGTGCTATTGTTGTTGTGCCCTGTTTTGAAGAGCTGTCAATAAAACTCCCGGTGGCTACGAAATTTCTTACTCCGCCTCAGACTCCCGTCCCTATACGCTACAATTCTCGTTTTATCTGTGTGAATATGAACGTGTTAATTCAAGTTCAATCAAAACCTGTATTTTCCACTAAAGATAATTTTGAGGTTAAGGGGTTTTAGAATACCGGACATCGGCTAATCCGGAAACTCGGATAATCGGGATAATCTTACCGGTCCATTTGAATTCGGATTAACCGAGTTTTACTGTATATGCATTGTTGAATTTATCATTTTAGATCAGGATGTTAAAGGTATGGCTCACGGGCCAGACCAAGCCCACCATGAATTTCTGAGTATGTCAAAATCAGAGGAGAGTCTATTGGTCATTTCTATCAAAAGTTATGACATCTTAAAGAAATGCAAACCAAATGGTATTTTCGGCCGGTAGCTGGCAGTGTTGAGTTTGTGTAGCGTGGTGAGTGGTTCAGCTGTAAAACTTTATTGACTCATCTGTTAAAAAAAAACTATTTAACACATTCAATTCCAAACATGAAAATCATTCCCCCCATTGCCAGTATATGACATTAATTAAGAGTCCTTGTCATTTGTGATTTTAATATGTAGTGTAGGTTACTAATGTATGCTGAATGATGAAGATTCAAAGTGAAAAACAACAACATTGATGTGAGCCACAACTACTGGCTAAAAGAAAGTGTCAGCACTTCATGTGGTCCAAGCAGCACAAAGATATGTGGATTTAGTTTCAGAAGCCGTGTACTATTATTTGTTCTTTTTTTTTTTACTGTGTGGACGGGCGAGTTTGTGGGTTCACCCCAGAGGGATGATGGCTGGGTAACATTAATCACATAGGATAATGCTACACAATACTGGAATAAAAGAAAAAGAGGAGTCCATACAATTAAATGAAGCATCAAGGTAGATGCCTGAAGGAAAGTGTTTCTGCATCAGTCGGTCGATATAGAACCATCCAGTAACAGTCTCGCATGTATTTATTCGTGACTTAGGTGAATTGGGTTACAGTTTCCTCCAATTTCAGTCGGAGACTGAGGAAATGTACATAAAAAGCAGTCATTTTTAAATTTGATCATAACTCCGGGGTCTGCCTGGATTTCCTAAGAGATCAAGCACTCTTGGTTGAGAACGCTATCTTGGAACTCAATCAAACCTTGATGGCTGCAAGCATATTTTGCTCATTATCTAATAACACATCTGACAGTATGAAGTTGACGAAAGCACAAGACCCATTTAATCAAACATCTGAGGTGTTCTATTTTGACTTTATTCTTACCCGCAAGCAAAGCGAGGGAGGTATATGTTTTCAATCTAGTATATGTAGGTTACTAATGTATGCTGAATGATGAAGATTCAAAGTGAAAAACAACAACATTGATGTGAGCCACAACTACTGGCTAAAAGAAAGTGTCAGCACTTCATGTGGTCCAAGCAGCACAAAGATATGTGGATTTAGTTTCAGAAGCCGTGTACTATTATTTGTTCTTTTGTTTTTTACTGTGTGGACGGGCGAGTTTGTGGGTTCACCCCAGAGGGATGATGGCTGGGTAACATTAATCACATAGGATAATGCTACACAATTCTGGAATAAAAGAAAAAAAGGAGTCCATACAATTAAATGAAGCATCAAGGTATATATATATATATAAATATAAATATATATATATATATATATATATATATATATATATATATATATATATATATATATATATATATATATATATATATATATATATATATATATATATATATATATATATATATATATATATATATATATATATATATATGTCTGTCTTTTTTTGTTGTTGTTTGTTCGATTGTTCGTTGTTGCCTGTCCTATCTATCTATGCATCTATCTATCTGTATATCTATCTATCTTCCCTCGGGGTGACCAACAGCAAGACAAACACATACACAAGAACAAAGAAAAGAAAAAAGGAAAAAAGTAGCAGATGAAACGGGACACAAGAAAGCGACCATGTCACTCGGGTCAGGGTGAAACAACACACTCTTCTGTTCAACATCTTTCTATTTTGGTTTTGCTAACTCAGCAGTTTATCCAGAAATAAATTATTATCTTCCAGGCCCCAAAAAGGTGAATACCACCCAAAAATGGTTTTGTGTCTTAATGCAGTTGGTGCTCTTTTTGCACACAGCCATTCTAGTTTCAACATTTTAGAGATACATTCATCATAGTAGTAAGTAAAACAATACAATAAACAGTTGCAGCACTCAGGTTCTCACATTTTTATGGCAAGTACATTCATTGTTTTCACATTGCATTTAAATAAAACACTCAAATTAAATACATTCACTCAAATTAATTAGGGAGCGAGTGTTGCTGAAAGAATGAGCACAGGTGAGGGCAATTTCCAGTATATAAACTGACTATATAAACAGGTAAAATTGTTCAATATTTTCTAATGTACTATTTATTACTAATATATCTACACATATTTTAATATATATTTGCTGTATTTTTCGGGGATCCCTGTCTCTTTTTTATACCTAGCAAATTTGAATGTTTATTTTTGTATTCCTCCGTTTATTTGTTGTTGCACTGAAAAGTAAATATAATCATTAAAATGTTAATCCGTCAGGAGTAACTCAATCGACCCGTACAGTTTAACTGTACGGGCCAGGTGTATCAACAAGTCGTTCTGTATGCACGGTTACAAAGAATGACAATAAAAGTAAATTCTTTTCTATTTCTATTCTAATTATTCTGTGTTGCTTACTTTAAAGTTGCTTAGAATTTTAAAAAATGTTCAAAGTTAAAATGAATTAAAAAAAAAAAACCGAGGTTATTATAATGTAATTACATAAAAATGTTAATTGACTTTGTACATCATTATTGGTATTATACAAATTAAAGCAACCCGCAAATTTTGAGGAGAATATTCTGAGCTAAAAGAGCCGGCTTTTTTTGAGTGATATAACCCAAAAGAGCTGGTTCTCCAAAAAGTGCTAGAGTTCCCATCTGTATTGTGAGATCACTTGACAAAATAAAATTGAGTAAATTCACAAAAAAAAGTAACCATAAAATCAAAATCCCTCAGTTCAATGTATTATTTTTGGACATTGTAACTATTTTAAAGTAAAAAAAGATGTGCTCAGTTTTGCATGCAAACCACGCAATTGTAATTGTTTTAGAAAATGGGCCAGAGCCCCCACCTTTTTTGCCTGTCTCTTCTACTTCTATCGTTCACTCCTTCATTATTTTCTAGCCATCATCCATTCTCCCAATCTGCTTACATGATATTGGACGATCAATAAAGGATTGTGCTGGAAAGCAGAATGGCTCACATCCCCATTTAGGAAGACATTTTGCGTTAAAAGATGGCAGCAACTGAACAATGGAGTATTGATGTTTTAAAGAAAAGAATTGGAGAGTGCGCATAAAAGGAAAGAAAAGAGCACAAAGAGAGGAGTAAAGTGTTAAATAGAAAATCACTACAAAAAATGGACACACAAGATGGTGTCAAACCATAAAACCAGCTGTTAGTAACTGGTTAGTTTCTTTTGTTGATCAAGAAAGCACACTATTGTAAATTGGAAGTAAAACCAGGGAACACCAAGACATGCGTTATATTGTATCGTGGTGAATACTCTCCAGAGAACAAAACCAGACTGCTATCTTTTTGTTTCAATACCCCTTGAATTTGAGGTAAGATCGGGGTTCTTTACGTGAGAGGGGGAAGGAATCCATTGCGCGGATCCTCCACATAGAAAAAGAAAGAAAAAACAATGAAGGTTTTACAATTTAAAAAGAGAAGACAAAGAAAATGCAACTAAAGAGAAGCCCGGCTTGCCCTGTACCCGAAAGTAATGATTGCCATTTCAGGCCGACCTGAATATCGGGCTGTACTTTGCATTGCCGTTGCACATTTGTGTTCCTCTTCTTTACCAAGTTTCCTGTTCAAGTTCCTTGGATGAGTATTGATGAATGTCAGCTGTCTCAAAATTGTGGCCTGAGGGCCATTTGCGGCCCTTTGGATTGCAGTTTGATGCCCCAGCCTTAATAGGAAAATTCAAAGAACAGTGTGTATTATTTGATCACAGTGTGTATTATTTGATCATTGTAGTATTCTTTCATGCAACAGAAAGCTCTAGAGACTCAAAGTGACCATAAATCACCTTTCTTTGAGGTTGCTGGCTCAATCAGGCTTGAGCGTGTGCTCAGTAAGGTTCTCTGCTTGCTCGTTAAGCTGAGACTGGGTCCGAATCTTTTTGGTCTTGTGCGAGTCAGGATTTAGTCCTGCCCTTTTTGTTCGGATGGTCCTCTTGCCTGGCTCTAAATCAACTATGTTGGCCTCTTAGAAGCCAGACCTCTTGTTCCCTCACTGGCTGCTTGTAAACTGAATTGCAAAGGGGCCTGCGTTCTGGGTCCCGGTTCTGGTCTGGCCGGCCCCCTTGGGAATTGTCACGCCAACCTTTGATTCGTACATGCAAGATAACACCGCAGCACCCAAGAAGCAAGATAACAAATATCACACCCTGTGTGATTAGATCTCAGTCATTGTGAATAATTGGATTAAAGCATAGTATTCACTTCACACGTTCTAATACAGTAATCCCTCGGTTATGGCAGTTAATGGGGACTAAAACTACCCGCGAAAAGTTAAAATCCGCCAAGTAGTGACGCCCCTTCAAAAATGCTTAAAAAGAAATGTTTTTATATATATATATATATATATATATATATATATATATATATATATATATATATATATATATATATATATTTATTTATTTATTTTTTTAATATATGTTTTATTTTATTATTATCATTTTTTAGACCCGCGAAGCTCTGAACCCGCGAACGTGGACTTGCGAAGTAGCGAGGTCCCACTGTATTGCAAAACGGAATCCTGACCAAACGTTGATCCCGAGCCCTTGCTGATTTTGGATCAATTTGTTACTGATTGATATATTTATTTTCATATGCATTTTTCATGTTTTCAATTTTATTTTTGATCTTATTGTGTGTTGGGGAAAAAAGACATTTGCAAAGGGTGAAATCTTCTTACCCTAAGTCTTTTGGGGAAAACTTGATTTGGCCCAGCCTCACCCAGACCTTAGCTCAGGCGGGTTAATAAGTGGCCATAAGGGAAAAAGGGGAAAAATGATGAACATTTGCTCGTTTATTCTGTTTTTAATACTGGAGATACAAAAAAGATGTGTAGAGTATTTAATATTTGGCAGAATCTCGGTTCCCAATGTCAGAAAATGATCAAACAATGTCAAAACATGTGAATACTGTGCTTGAAGCCAATCACATAGATAGGTTATCTGACTGATACCTGTGAAATCTGAGGTTGGCTGTGACCACTCCACCACAGGGCGTCCGCCCCCTCCCAGGAGACCGGAACCGAGAGCTGGTACACGTCTCACCCCGCAAGGGCAGTCTGAATTTGGCCAGCAACAAGGGAACAGGGCATATCATAAAAAAAAACAACTGGACCAAAATCCTGGCTGGTCCTGACCAATTCTCAGCTAAACAAGCAGCCAGAGAACCTTGCCAAGTTAGCAGCCATGCTTGATCAAGCTAGTGGCCAAACCGGTGGGACGAAGCCAGCAACCTCAGAGAAGCCTGAAGCTACCAGCAGTCAACCTCAGTCAACCTCTCCTTCAACACTCTGCTTCCTGTGGTCCTCGTCCCAACTGGCTCTCGAGCCTACCAGGATTCCTTATCGCTCTTCAGTCAAGGACATAAAGACTGGGCATCTCGTTGTTGCTAGGTGTTGGTATTGGTGTGTCGTTAAAGGGGGAATTCTTTAAAAATAAATAACTTTAATGATCAAGCCAATGTTGTTATGTATCCAAACGGTGCCAGATTAAGTTCTCAACTTCTAGGTTTTTTTTTCGTTTTCTTTTCTTATCATTGTATTGTGTTCTATTCAAGCTTCTTCAGTAGATGATTGTTAAAAGAAAAGTCCATAAATCCAAGAAAGTGTGTGTCTTGATTAAAGTATATTGAACTATCAAAACAGTAAAAAGAATTCACCTATAGTGTGTGTAGACACCCTTCAGAATAACTAAACAAGGTTTTTCATCCATTTTCCAACATAACGATTCTAAAATGTATATGTTGCTCCAAAAAGGTGAGACGAGTTTCAAAAAGAATAAACTCGGCTCTTAAATTCAATTGGTCAATACATTGTTTGTTAGAATAATTTATTTACCACCCATATTTGCTACAGATGGCATAGGATGCCAGTTTTAACAAAAATTTTCAGGCAAATTGTCACGATTACTGATTCGGGGCACCTGCGGCTGCCCCGTTGGCGCCAACAACCCTGGTCGCTGATTGGCTCCTTGCCACTTTTTAACCCCCCGGCTCCCTGTTACCGGTGTCAGACCGTCCTGTGAACCTACGCTTTTGCTAGGCAAGCACCGTACCCTCCGACAATCTCCTGCTCTGTTTTCTCCTGCCTGATTACCTGTTGCCGACCTGTTTCTGGACCCATTTCTGCCCTGCTCTTCTGTCCCGACCACGACCTGTTTTGCCCTGTTTCCTGCCTGATACTTGTTGCCAAACTTTTTCCTGGACTCGATTACTGCCCTTGCTCCCCTGGCCCGGTTACCAACCAGGTTTCCTGCCACCCACTACTATCCCCGCTCGACACGGAAGTGCCACTTCCGTGTTCTTGCCATCAGCTGCCCGTGTCCGACAATCGTCGGATCGTGGAAGCAAGCACTGCTCTATTTTTTCAATAAAGCTGAGTTAAACGAATGCTATTGGGTACTGTCCCCTGGCTTGTGACACAAATACCTTTTTTTTTGCCAAACGGATAACATATTTGTTTTATTTTGAGCAGTATTATTTTGGACGGGTTACATAAAACAATGTGTGGGGATGATCTTCACCTCTATTGGTAGCAGCCGAAGAGCATGGTCATTAGAATAAAATGCAGCCAAGTGCAGATCAATAACACTGAAAAGATTGGAAGTAGCTGTTGGATTTTGTGGCGGGTGGTGAGGGAGAAGTAGAAATTGAGCAGTTGCCTCCATTCATCTTCTGACCTCACAACAATTACTGGAAGTATGTTACTAAAAGAACCATTGGTTGTCGTTGCTCGTACGCCGGTTATTTTATTCACTGGACGCATTTGACAATTCATACAACCACGCACAATCAGTATATGTGAATTAACCCACATTACCTACATTTAAACATAGAGAATATAGAAATATTACATGCACAAAAAACACTCGTAAATTGTATTAATTGCTACTCTTAATCAGCATATAAAAAACATTTGTCTATGATTTGGTCAGTAAAAATCCAACATATAAGAAAAAATATATCTTGAGGGGAAGCTTTTGAGTATGCCTTTGGCTGTTCAGATAACTGTTCAGTCAAGCCGCTCACATTAATGGTAGAGTAAATTGAAAAATGCAATCAATGATCAGAGTAAATCATGGGCAGTAACGATATTAGAGTTAGGGAATCCAATTATTGCTGCACCAAGATTCATTCTCTATT
Source organism: Urocampus carinirostris (assembly GCF_059441175.1). Classification (NCBI taxonomy): domain Eukaryota; kingdom Metazoa; phylum Chordata; class Actinopteri; order Syngnathiformes; family Syngnathidae; genus Urocampus; species Urocampus carinirostris. The sequence goes on along the minus strand of NC_142349.1, from coordinate 1,667,579 downwards.
GGTATTTGGTGCTTTGCCTGTCATAGTAAAATATGCACCACTTTCGTGTCTTGCAAAGATCAGAGTGAAAATGAGGATGCATTTGCTCTTGAGTCAAACTAATTAAGGGAAGACTCCGAGAAATGTACACCATGTTTTTCAATTGGCATGCCTACTAACATTAAACAGAAATTTGATATTTAAATAGAAATGTACTGTGACCAGCTCTGCTAGTGAGTTTATGGTTCAAAACAGCCAATTGGAAATCGACAAATACCTGCCCCAAGGGTTAGTTTGGCATTTGAGATGAACTAATTTGAAACTAGTTTGGGGCGAGAGGTAAGACCGTATGCCTAATAGTGGTTGACATTGACAAGTGCGTTATCCTGCTTAATGCTTTCTTTTTTTAGGTGTGTGGGCTTTTGAAGCACTGTCTATTCTTAGCATTAATTGATTTAAAAATTCCAAAAGAGGCCTGCTTCCAATGGGTAAAATTATTCAATTTCACATTGGATTGACCATCATTAATAGCGAACTAAAGTATTTAATTTCTCAACTTATTTATGGGTTTTACATTGAAATGCAAGCTTGAGATCCATTTAATTACAAACGTGTACATATACAGTTGTACCTCTTCTTATGATCTTAGATTGTTGTAGCTTAAATTGCTTGTGCCTTTTTTCCCGGTATGAATAAGAAAAAAATAATTGGTTGTCTCCCATCCTCTTAAAGGTATAAAAGGAAATTTTAGTAGCTATAAAACCCTGAATGACTTTATGTCTGAAAATCATCTCTTAAAATTTGTCTTGTTAGCATTCAGAGCAAATCACTCTACTGCGACAGCCCTGGCGAAAGTAACTAATGATCTCTTAGCCATGGATTCCGGTGCAACGTCAATGCTACTGCTGCTGGATCTCAGTGCCTCTTTTGATACTGTAGACCACAAATTCGCCCTGCAACGGCATTAGCTTTAGAAGAACTATCACACGCAGCAACTGCGGCCTTCCCTTGGTATATTGGGCCTGTTCACTCACTTTCAAATGATTTTAATACTGCTTTGGTAAATGCTCTTTATTCTGTGGTGCCCCGACGGCTTGAATTTCGACAAAAGAAGCATACTCTGGTTTAATGAAGAAACCAGGTCTCTCAAACAGGTTTGCAGGAAACTTAACGACAATGGCGCAATACAAAGCTTGAGGTTTTCCGACTCGCTTGGTGAGACCGCTTGCTGAAATGTTTCCTCAGCTAAAGCATCGTTTTTCTCCAAGACTATTGTTGTACATAAAAGTAATCTGAAATTTTAGTTTGACACATAGCGAAACTTACTAGACAGCAACTTAACCCAAATAGCTCTATCTATTCCACTAATGACTAATGCCTTTATGGTATTTTTAATCAAAAGATTCAACTCATCAGGAATTTTAATTAATTTGATTTTGATTGAGCACTCTGCAACATTGTCCTACCTTAAAGATGCAGGGGTTTTGAGTCACGTCTGTGGTGGCGGCTGATAAATGTTTTCCAGTTTTAGTGATTTGTCCTTTGATAGTCTTACACGGATGGTCAGTAGGGCCAAATTATCACTACTTGCCTGCTTGACCCGTTTTCTGCTTCACGGGTGAAAAATCTGTTTGGGATCTTAGGATCATCCATCCATCCATTATTTGCACCGCTTATCCTCAGTAGGGTTGCAGGGGTGCTGGAGTCCATGGATCTTAGGACCTTCATTTTAAAATATTATTAATATATCACTTTCCTCGGGTATTGTTCCGGTAGCCTACAAGTCTGCTGTCATTAAACCCAAGCTTAAATGTCCTGACCTTGACCCGGAAAACCTATGTAATTTAAGGCCAGTGTTAAGTCTACCATTTTTTGCAAATTTACTTGAGAAAGGACGTTGCACAGCAGCTGAACAACATAATGTCTAAAAAAAATCTCTTTGAATCTGTCCAGTCAGCATTTAGACCAAATCACGCTACCGAGATAGCCCTGGCGAAAGTGACCAATGATCTCCTCTTAGCAATAGATTACTCGTCAATGCAACTGCTGCTGGATCTCAGAGCTGCTTTTGATACTGTGGACCACAACATATTACTTTTTCGTCTGGAAAAATGGATCGGTATATCAGGACCGTTCTCTCGTGGTTTAGGTCCTACCTGTCAGACAGGATCACTGTGTTAACCGCGGCAATCTGACCTCTGAACATTTTGATGACCCCTGTGGCGTTATACAGGGCTCTGTACTTGGCGCCCTTCTTTTTAGTATTTATATGCTTCGGCTTGGTGATATTATCCACAAGTTTAATATGAGTTTCCATTTCTATGCAGATGACACTCGATTGTTTAGGCCACTGCTGCTCAGTTAAATTGTAGGAATTTGGAGGCCTGCCTTACTGAGATACAACGAAGGATGTCACTTAAATTACATATGCCTTAAGTCAGAAAAAAACAAAATGTTGATTGTCTGTCCAGCTCATTGTCCTGGTTTGTTCTGGTTTGTAATATCAGATTCAGATCTACTTTATTGTCATTCTAGTACACGTGTATACAGAACGAAATGTCGATGCATCTGACCCCCACAGTTTCCTTGAATGTACAGATATAAATAATGTTGTATTGTATTTTGGCTACGTATAGTATTTTACCATAGTGCCGATAGTGCAAGAAGAGTAGCTAACCAGATGTGCAAAATGGGCAGTCAGGTTAACAAGTCAGGTACACAGTAACATTAACACTGTAACAATAACGCTGTAATTACAATAGTGCAGAGAGCAATGTGCAAGGAGTGGCAAGCTATAAAAAAAAAACTGCCAGTAGTGCAAAAAGTCAGATTAGCAGCCGTTTAGATTTAAGTTAACTATATGTTAGATTGACCATTTAACAGTCTAATGGCCAGGGGGACTAGACTATTGCGGAGCCTGGTGGTCCTGCACCGCACACTGCAGTACCTCTTCCCAGAGGCTAGCAGAGTGAACAGTCCATGATGGGGGTGAGAGGGGTCCCCGGTAATGTTTTTAGCATGGGATAGGCAGTGCTTCTGGCCAATGTCCTGAATGGAGGGAAGTGTAGTCCCGATTATTTTCTCTGCTGTCCTCGTTACCCTCCTCACACTACCCCAGTCGGTAGCGCTGCAGCCTCCACACCACACAGAGATACAGCTGGTCAGGATACTCTCTATGGTGCCCCTGTAGAATGTAATGAGGGAGGGTGGGGGCAGGTGGGCTCTCCTCATCCTCCGCAGGAAGTACAGGCGCTGCTGTGCCCTCTTAACCAGTGATGCAGTGTTCACGGACCAGGTGAGTTTGTTTGTAATGTGCACCCCTAGGAACTTGATACTGCTGACAACCTCCACAGCCTTGTTGTTGATGCAAAGTGGGGCATGGTTGTGCTGGTTTTTCCTAAAGTCGACAATGATCTCTTTAGTTTTGTCGACATTCAGGACCAGGCTGTTGTCCCTGCACCAGCCCACCAACTGCTCCACCTCCTCTCTGTAGGCCAGGTCGTTGTCATCCCTGATGAGGCCCACCACTGTTGTGTCGTCAGCATTCTTCACGATGTGGTTTGTGGCGGACCTAGGGACGCAGTCGTGTGTCATCAAGGTGAACAGCAAGGGGCTTAGGACGCAGCCTTGGGGGGAGCCCGTGCTGAGGTAGATGACATCTGAACTGTTCTGACCTATCCGCACTGATTGGGGTCTGTCACAGAGGAAGTCCAGCAGCCAGTTCCGCAGGGGGGTGTTGAAACCCAGGAGTCTCATTTTGTCTACCAGATGTTGTGGGATGATGGTGTTGAATGCTGAACTGAAGTCCAGGAACAGCATCCGCACATGGGTGTTCTTCTCCTCTAGATGTGTCAGGCTCAGGTGAAGCGCAGAGGAGATGGCATCCCTGGTGGAGCGGTTTGTCCTGTAGGCAAACTGAAAGGGGTCGAATGAGGAGGGGAGACTGGAGGTGATGTGCTCTTTAACCAGTCTCTCAAAGCACTTCATTATGATAGGAGTCAGTGCAACGGGCCGGTAATCGTTGAGTGATAAGATCTGGGGTTTCTTTGGCACTGGGATGATGTTGGCAAATTTGAAGCATGATGGTACTTTGGCTTGGTCTAGCGAGGTGTTGAAAATGTCTGTTAGTACACAAGCCAGCTGATCGGCGCACTCCCTAAGTACCCGCCCCGGAATGTTGTCCGGGCCTGGAGCCTTCCTTGTGTTGACCCTTCTCAGGGTCTTCCTCACGTCAGATGAGTCCAGGTGGAGTGCTCTTTCGTCCTGATTTGGAACCGCTTTCGCTGCAGGGGTGCCGTTTTGTGCCTCGAACCTTCCAAAGAATTTGTTGAGGTCATTCAGAAAGTCACCAATAATGACTCGTTCAAAAATTTAGGTGTTATATTTGATCCTAATCTGTTGTTTCAGTTTGTTAGGGTTAATATTTTCGTAATAGGTTAAACTGGAGTGATCAGTAAGAGAGGCAAATGTAGTTTTAGAATTTATTCACTGCAGTGGGCAGACGGATTCAAAAAGTCTCACCGTCTCACAAGTTTCCCGCGTTGCAACCCGGTTTTGTTCAAGCGTGCGCATGCGCAGAAAGTATCAATGACGTCACACATACGTCTACGGTTCAAAGTTCGCACATGCGCAGTAATAACCAACGACGTCATATATCTTTCGGTTCAAAAATGGTACAATGGTAGAAAACGAGTTGTAATATAAGTCAAACTCATCTGGATTATTTGTAACATAGAAGACAGAGAAATACACAATTAACTAAATATGATTAGCTTTGACATTTCCCCCCTGTTGTGGATTTCGAAGGATATCAGTGATAATACCAGAGATTTTCAAGTTAACACATCATTAAGAAATACAACAGGTTAGTAGTTTCGTGGAGGGGCGAAAAACCTTCGTAAAGGAAAAAATTCCCCTCCTCCCACCTCATCTCCATGAGGTCGAGAGTGTTTCTTATGCTAGAAAACGTAGTAGTAATGAGCGATGGTTAAAAAACACAAAACAAAGAACCCTGCCTGTGTGTTGGTCTCCACAGGGCCTGAATGACTTGGTGAACGGGACTCGATTAGCTTACCCGCTCAGATCTTCGCGTGTGCAATAGGGAGGTTTCCCTTTATTGGTAGGGATAAGTCCTTTTAGACAAAGCTAAGTCAATTTAAATTTGGTGTATGGGAACTGATACCAATGTAACAAAGCAGTCCGCAAAGTCCAAAATTTTCAACATTACGATAGAAGAAATTGAACCTAATCTCATTTCTTCCCACAGTTGTTAGGATTCTCATTTTGGTACTTTTACGACCATTTCTCTATATATCATTGTAGAATCTAATGCCTATTCTTTCGGAAGAATAGATTAGGGCACTATTGGCAGCTTTTGATGCTGTTTTTCATGAGCATGGGCACCGTAAGGATCCCCACACCTCCTGGCGTGATGATGATGTGTTGCTTGTAGATGAGGTGACACCATCCAGTTGTCCACATTGGATTGCTCCTCTTTTCGGATCTGGCAAGTTAGCTTCTTCCCTGAGATGACAACAGCCTCCTGCGTCGAGGCGGACGTGTGTAGGAGACGCAGTTGATGGCGCGAGTGCTAGCACACTCCCCAGAATCCTGACCGCTGTCCTTGGAAAGAAGTTAGGTTTGACGCTCCCTGTGGGCTGACAGAACTCCATCATCTGATCAGCAGGGGTCACCTTCTGTATGGATGAGAGAAGCATAAATCAATACCATAGAACTGAATATTCAGGGAAAGCTATAGATGGGGAAAAAAGGATAGTCAGGACTTAATTTTTTTTTTATTAAATAGTTGTGCTATCCATAATTTACTCTCCCCCCCTGTTGAGACTTCATGGCTCAAAACAAATTAAAAAAAAATTCATTTATAGATTTGTATATTTTCTTAAGTTGTCTTTATATTATTATAAGTGAAAATCAAAATCCCCACTATAAGATGCCCTATCCATTTTGAGCATTTTATCCCAAAATTCTAACTAGAAGATAAACAATTTATTTTTTAAATTGTCAGTTCTAAATTTCAAAATTTGCTTTTTCACTAAATACAGTCACTGAATCAGTTTAACCATTATCCTTGTCAGAATCATTTACCCTGATTTGAGTGTTTGAGTGTTCTCTTTTGTAGATTGATCACATTTGAAAAAACATTTTGTATGCACTTTTATTTGCATTTTCTTTTGATTTTCAATGTGTTATCTTGCTGTTGGCCATTCCCCTCGAGGCAGATGACCAGGATAGATTGTTAAATTATCAGTTTAACCCAAGAAAAGACGTTTTTATTGTTATGATCCACCCTTTGTAAAAATCATAACCTATATATTATCTTTTCAGTAAGTAAATTTCAGATAAAATAACAGTATTTTGCAAAGAAAGCAGGTAATTCACGCTCAAAGTGAATGATTTTGCCAAAAATGAAAAATACCATCCGAAAATGTTCTCAATGTGGGCGATTTTCTAATGGTAAACGGTTATTTTAATTGATTTTTGTTAATCAATTTGACAAACATTGTAAATTTTGTAATATTACAACATTTCTTTTGTGTAATATTTTTCTATCCGTCCAAATTTCGTAATTTGAATCTCAAAAAACAGTTATATGGAGAGCTTATTCAGAAGACAATTTTTCATCAATTTCGGAAAAAACTAGGTTTTAACTTATATTTTACGGAATGTCTCAATGTTCCCCCCTGAGTTAAAACCTAAGTTCACAATCTATGAATAGGAGTGAAATCAGACACATTTATAAATTTGCAAGATGAATTTATCAATCTTCCTCAAATACATTTACACTTTGTATTAACAAGACTCTATATAACTTCAAGCAGACGCATTCTTGAATGTTGTTGTCTTTCAGTCTTTTGATTTGCTTATTCCACATTTCATTCACCATTTGAATGTTGCTTTTGGCCCATCAAAAATAGTTTTTCAAAAATGTGTCCATGTCAAACACAAAATGACTTTATTGACTTTTTTGTCAATTTCACTGGTACCGACTGCAGGAATCTCCTGTTAGCTGTCTGAAAAGCAGCTGGGATGTGCCCCATCACTCCCTTGATGTCGTTGTTGATGAGCGTAGCTGGGATGTGCTCCATCTCACTCCCTTGGCCTCGCTGTTGATAAGCGGCGCAGATAATGGATGACTGATGTCTTTGGCTCTTTCAGCAAATGATTTTTGTCCATGATTTCTTTTTGACAGGGTGGTATGTCCTTTGAAGAGTAAATGGACTTTCAAAAAGAAAGGAAAGAGTCTTTTTGTGGAATTCACTGGCACTTAAAAGTCTCGTTAATTCCATTGTGCTTATGTAGTGGGATTTTTTTAGTAAATTGGCCGGATTATTCCATGTCTTAAATTTTTCTCTAAATTTAAGTACTAGTAGACATTATCTTAGTTTAATCAATTTCTATCCATTTATTACCCATGCAATTATTTTTAAATTAGCATGATATGTCTCGAAATCAACTAGTCCTTTACTTTTATTTCCTATGACCCTTTTCAAGATTGATCAGTTTCTCATTGTCTTCTAAAAATGCTCTTCCATAGAAACCGTTTCCTTTTAACTTAACCAAACCATAAGTCAGTATTTGTTACACTTTTGTTTATCATTTGTCAATCGTAACACTCAATCTAAAAAAATTCAGTGTGTAATCAATTGTCCTCCCAATTTCCTTTGGGCTAAATTTGTCAAAATTCCAAACCCTCACACTATCTAAACATCAAAAATCTCAAAAGATCTAAAAAAAAATTCTCAAAAAAATGCCAAATCGAACTTAATGTCATAACTTCTCTAATTGTATTTTCTTCTCTCTGTAACCATAATCAATCTTTTGTTGATTCACTATAGAGCAATACATACTTGTCACTTATGAATTATCTTGTTGAGTGTATCCATTTGTTTATTCATTATCTTTTATTTTGCGCAACAATCTTTGTTTCTACGCACTAGTCTTCGTTCTAAGCATCCTTTCGAGATCCCTTGTGATTAAAGCTAAACAAATTAACGATCTGGTCTGACTATTAATACTTGTTTCTTTTTTTCCTTATTTAAAAGAAAAAAAATAGATTCAGTGACTGAAATAGCTTCAGCTACGTTATGATTTCTAGTCTCCAATTCTTTTCTGTGTTAATTTGTCGTCATTTTCAAACTTCCTTCAAAATTTTGATTATTTGAAATGGTTCAAATGACCTATTGAGAGTAATCTATTATTGAATACGAGAACAACTAAGGAAATAACCTTTACATATTACGCCTCTTTTGAATTTGTCCATTTACGAACGAGAAGATGAACACTAAAATTATGGACCGTTTTTCCAGTCATCTTCATTGCTTTTTTCGTCCCTGCTTTATCAGGAGCAAAACTACATGTCTTAGTTATTACCCTTTGCTATTCGCATCTTCAACAAAAAATGATTAGTTCGGTTACTCAAATGTTCTTTCTTTTTAAACTATTCTGTATAGTTATCTTGTATTATACACTCATTGTTTTCATTTCCCCACGTCATTTATGCTGGGGACGCAACTTTTTTCCCTTTAAATTGTCATTATCATTTAGTTACTCTTTAACAAAGATTTATCGCATTACAAGCCTAATCGTTAATTTGTTTTTTTCTGTACGAGTTTTTTGTTTTCCTGCACGCCGATCTTAGCTAACGAGATCTCGGCGCTTCGAGATTACGTCATTGTTGTTGGTAATTCTTGTCGAGTGAAGGTCAGTCTTTTTATTAGACAAACGGCTTTTTTCCTTGTTCAATTCATCAAAGAGAGCTTGCTTTTACGGCTCATTTGCTTTGATGATATCACGAATTATGTTGTACTAAGATGTTAAAGAGAGAAGTACAGAAAGTAGAAAAGTGGAAAAAAGACAAGCCTGTTATTTGCAATTACCATCAACTAATGCAGAAAATAAATTAATAATTTGATGATCAAAACTGAATGAATACGCAGATATCTTTGTATCACTTAATTTCAGGGGTTATTAGATCTCTCCCAAGATCTATAAATCTTTTAGCAAGCTAGTACAGGGAATTCAAAATCCCTATCATATTATCATTATTGATAGTTCAGTATTAAAATTGTTTCATATATATATTATATATGTGTGTGCAGCACGGTGGCGCATTGGCCAGCACGTGTGCGGCATTATTAAGGACCTGGGAACAGGTGTGTGTGTTCCAAGCCAGCCTCTGGCTCTTGTGCGGAGCCTGCATGATCTCATTATTTCCGTCCGGCTATCCGGATTACTTACCTCATTCAAAAACATGCATTTCAGGTGGACTGGCTGGTCCAAATTGTCCCTACGTGTGAATGAGCTAGTGAATTGTGTATCTTTGTGTGCCCTGCAATTGGCTTGCAACCAGTTCAGGGTGTCCTCCAATCGCTGCTCGATGATTGCTGTGATGGACTCCAACATTCTTGATACCCCATTGAGGACAAGCGGTGTAGCTGATAGGATGAGATCTACTCGTCATAGTTATGGTTCATACCGGCCGAATATGAACACAAAACTTTTCTGGTTCTCACCTGTAACACCTTTATTGATGACATATTCCTTTAATATCATAAAAATTGTTTTTTCACTTACCATTGTTCATCACATGGAATATCTTCATCATGTTATTTGTGCTACCTTTCGCTGATCCCATTTTCTCCTCAGCCGGTTGTTGAGTCCAAATGAGACAAGAACCAAAATTCTATAACTCAAAACATTGTTAGTGCAACACTTTTGCTGTAAAATCAAACTTTACCTTAGGTCCTTTGAAGTGTTTTCACGAAAGTTCCCTAACAATATTCTAGTCTATAATATTTCCCATTATGGCAACGAAATAGTGTAGTGTTCGATAGTATATCTATGTTCGTTTGCCTTCAATTAGATTTTCATCCTTTAAATAATTTCCGTTAATTTGTATAGCTTATCTATAGAAATACTGTCACATGTTTTGCACAATGCTGACAACTTCTACTGCTGTGATGTCTATTCACCAAATGCATATTACACAAACCTCAATTGTATGTAACATCTTACATGCAATTATTTTTGTGTAAATATTGTATCAATTATAACTATAACCTTACTTCTCTGTACCTTTACCTTACTCTGAAGATGGATTGTCATGCCAAATTTCATTGTCAGTCACAATATGTTAACCCATTTTGTAACTATGTCGGTAAAGGTATATTCTAATCTATTATAAATGGTTTGCATTTATATAGTGTTTTCAAGACCCTAGAGGAACTCCAAAAACACTAATGTGATGTTTTTCATACTTTTGTCTCAAGTTTTTCATATCCAATTTTCAGAGAATTATTTTTTTCTTTAAATAACTTTTCCCTTTTACATTCCTTCTTTCTCTTACTTGTATTCCACTTGCTCTTCTCCTTAACGATTCACTTTCTTTACCCTTTACTTCCTTCTACCAACTCTTATTTACTTGCAATATCCTTTCTTCGCTCTGATCAGTCCACATCTTGTGTCTCTTCCTTTCCTCATCTTTTCTTTCCTTTCGTGAACTAATTCAGCCTTCAATCTGATCTTCGTGCCTACTTCCTTTAAAACCTTTCTTCAAAAACTTCGAACTTTCACTGTCCCTTCCACTCATAAATTTCACATCTGGATCATCAACAACTTCCTATTGGTCTGACCCATTTTCTTCCTTTAACCAAAAAGAGAAAAACAAAAAAACAACAACCCTGGTTTCATAAAAAGTTAATTAACCAAATAGAATTTTCTTTCTATTCTTGTAATCCTTGATTTATATATATAAAAAAAATATTCAAAGTTGAGAATACACAAACCCAAATACATAAAAAAAAATAATCAAGAAACAAAAAAAAATTCATTGAATAATTTTTTTTTTATTGTTTTGTATTAATTTGGCAATAACTTTTATCCATTCCAATTTGCTCAATTTGATACTTCCCCCGTCTTTACAGTCCTTAATTTTCTAATTTAGAACTGAAAACCGGAATATTCTATCTTTATTTTTGTTATTGTATCTTTAGTAAGTGTTATTCTGGCATTAACTTCATTTAACGCATCTAAAATAACTCAAACATAAGTTTTCTAAACTTAGCACACCTAAATTTATCGTTTTCCAATTGAAAAAACCAAAAAAAATTTGGACCGAAAAAAAAAATATTTTTTGGAACCCCTTAGGCCCGCAGGCGTTATGTTGTACACCGTTAGCGTCAAACGCCGATTTCCCAAAAAACGAACGTTTTCGATTCCTAACGCGATGTGCTCTCGGTTCCACCCAAAAACAACATTTTTTAAAGGGTCTTACTCTTAAAAAAAACGTTTCTCTCGTTGCAATGTGCACTTCGCTTCTTCCTTTTTTTCCTTTTAAAAATGCGCGCGCTCTCTCGTTTGCGGCAATGTTCCTTCGTATTTTTCTATATATTTTTTTCTTTTCAGTTACGTGGGCCGATTAAAAAGCTAGCTCAAACATACATATAAGACAAGAAGAATAAGAATATAGGAAAGAATACAAACATTTACACATTGAACAAACATAAAACATTTGACAAGACAGAGTGGGCCCACAAAAAATTAGTTTAATTTTAGACCGTGTACACTTTTTTATGAAGCCATGCAGTTTACTTAAACCTTATTTTATTTTATATAACCACAGAGGGATCCGTCCTTTTTTTGAAAAAGGACAATGGGAAAAGTGGGGGGTCGTCTCTGTACCCCTCCCCCTTACTTTTCTTTCCCATTCTACCGTCCCACCGCGGGGTTAGTGTCGACATTTCCGTCCCGAGGCAATCAATCCATTCCGTCTCAAACAAAAAGTTTGAGTATTTAAAATACTTCGTATTTTATTCTGATTCCTTTTGGGTATTTACTTAGCTAAGGTTTGTAATGGCTTCTCAAGCCCACATATGGCGCCCGTCAACACTATGATCTCGCTCTGTGGCCAATTCAACTTTATCTTTTTATAAAAATGGCTTTGTTCTTAGAATTATTCCAAATTTTTATATTACAAATGCATCTCTTACCGATCACTTCATCCTGGTTCGTTGACGGTGACACGGACTTTGAAGGGTTTCCTTTGTTCTAGACCACGCGGTAGAATTGATTGTTTTTTTTGTTTTTTTTCGTTTTCAACTTCAAAATACTACGTACTGTCCCGGTTTCGACAACAAAAATGTTAGGGTTAATATTTTCGTAATAGGTTAAACTGGAGTGATCAGTAAGAGAGGCAAATGTAGTTTTAGAATTTATTCACTGCAGTGGGCAGACGGATTCAAAAAGTCTCACCGTCTCACAAGTTTCCCGCGTTGCAACCCGGTTTTGTTCAAGCGTGCGCATGCGCAGAAAGTATCAATGACGTCACACATACGTCTACGGTTCAAAGTTCACACATGCGCAGTAATAACCAACGACGTCATATATCTTTCGGTTCAAAAATGGTACAATGGTAGAAAACGAGTTGTAATATAAGTCAAACTCATCTGGATTATTTGTAACATAGAAGACAGAGAAATACACAATTAACTAAATATGATTAGCTTTGACACAGTTACATGTGAAAAATATTCCTGGAATAGCTTTTTTTTTGCCAACGTAATATTTCAAAGATTTGCCCTATGCTTTTGAAATCAAACGCTGAGATTATAATACATGCGTTTATTACTTTTCTTGCTTTCTGGTCTCCCGATATCTAGCACCAAAAGTTTGCAGCTGGTTCAAAATGCAGCCAAATTGACAAGAAAGTTTGACCATATCACTCATATATTAGCTAACTTGCACTGGCTCCCAGTCTGCTTGAGATGTGACTTTAAGGTTCTCTTACTAATATACAAATATTTTCATGATCTTGCCCCATCTTATCTCTCTGATTTGATTTCCCCCTATATGTTTCTGCACAGAGCCTCCGCTCAGAAAATGCCGGTCTACTTGTAACTCCAAGAAACAAGAAAAAGACTGCAGGCTTGAGAGCGTTCTCCACCCGGGAATGCTTTGCCTCCGCAGATTAGAGCTGCAACCTCAATCGAAGTTTTTAAATCTATACTTAAGATCCACTTCTATTCAATAGCTTAGCAAAGTTGGTACCAGTCCATTCCTTAATGTTGTCGGCCCATTTTTTTTTTTTTCGGTTTTCCCCATTGGACTGTACACTGGAGAAATATCTTGGTCGGTCCTGATGATCTTGATACGTGACCATACCACTGAAGTACCCGTCTGCGCACAGTTGAGAACACATGGGCTAAGTAGCTGATGCTTAGAAGTTTTAAAATCACCAAGTGATTTTACCTGTTTGAAGTGAGGATGCCAAAACTTTTGAAAGAATTCAGATTTACTAGGCTCGGTAAATCATTCTCACAACATGACAATACAGTGATCAAATAGTGTATCTTAAACATCCATTTTTTGCACCGCCTGTCCTGGTGGTTCTTTTTTTCCGTTGTTTTCGCCTAAAATGAACATTACCTGTTCGGCAGAGATCCATTATTTCAGGTCGACTACTCCAAGAAGCGGGGGCCGGCAGAGCGCATCTTAAAATCAGGGAATAGCAGGGTACTTGGTGGATATTTGGATAGCGCGGGGAGTTCCGGTCCTCATTAACCACATAAAACTGGTCCAATGATTATACAGAGGACTTGGGCTTATTAATAATGTGATTATTTTTAATATTGTTATTGCTATTATTACTAAAATTGTAATTGGGTTCAGCCATGAGGGAATATTGTCAGACATTAAACCGGTCCTGGTACAAAAAAGGTTGCAGACCACTGCTTTAATGAATGCAAATATTTACCTAATACTTGGATAATTATCTTAGCATAAAATATGAAGTTTCCAGTAACCATTAATGCTGGCCTAACATTGTTCGAATTCCTCTTTCTCTCTTCACATTTGATCTACCCCCTCAGACCATTAAGAGCTGAGTAATGGCTATGATATAGTTTCCCACTGGGAAATGCTGGCATTCCGGCTCATTCAGCATCTTCTCACTCATTTCAGTTGCCCTATCATTTTCCATCATCGCTTCTCAGCTTTCATCCCCAAGAGGCTTTTGTATGGAGCGCAGACGCAGCGTCATCATTAAAACTCAATTTCCAGCATTATTTCACCCAAAACAGCAGAATCCAATCTGATTTTACGTTAAGCAAAAATATGCTGCTTAGTGTCTAGCATGAAATAATATGAATGCATACACAGTGCAATGACATCTTTTATATTTTAATTTACACTGTTATTAAATCTTAATAGCTAAACAGCAAATAGCTGTTTTCAGCGGAGATGAGGGGTTAAAAACACAGTGTGGCCTGTTTTGATTTAACCCCACTTATTTTTTCAGATTTTGTCTTCTTTTAGTCTTCATTCTCCCATTTCTCTCTTTCTGTGGGTGGGCACTGCCCACCCCTGCCCCCCTCTGGTAACGCATCTAATGTAGCATGAGTGTTAACCCTCTGTAAGTTGTGATAGATTGGCTGCTGTCTCAAATGTCTTCAGCAATCACTTCAAGCAGCTTTATTGCATAGCAAATAGAATCAGGTCTTAAACGGAACCCTAGGAAGTAATTTGTATCAAATAAACCATATATTGCACAATCCAACACAAATGATAGCAAGCTCTGCAGTTCGACTGGGTTTAAACACTTCCTTAATGCGCTAAAAACAATTAGTCTCTCTGAGTGATCCAGACCTTGTTTTTCCCTTCTTCTTTATTAATATGATTAAGATATTTTTTCACTCTCCTTAATTGTTACGTCTTACAAACAAATTGCCGTAGAGTAAAAAGATTGGAAACTGAAGAATATGAGGAAGAAGCTAATAAATGTCAATGCTCTTATGAATTAGAACATGTTTTGCCTCAAGAGATTGTGAATTCATTGACATTTTGCAATTAAAAAAAAAACACTCAATAAACAAATAAAGTTGAGGAGTTGGAAATTTATACTCTCAACACACTTGGGTCATTATCCATTACTCTGGGTAAATTGTTGAATTGAATCTAACTTTCTGGGTTGTTTTGTAAAAAATAAAAATAAAAACAGACAGGCACACTTATTGTCTATGTCTTGCAACATCCATTGCAGCATGGCCATCCTGGAAGTGAGATTACCTCATGTGCGGCCGCTTCTCAAAGTTTCTGTCATTTCCTCATGCTGGGGTTTTGAGTTTTTACTTGCCCTCATGTAGGTTTTAGATCAGGGTATGGTGTAATAATAGTCTGTAATAGTATGTGGCCTGTTTGAGGCTTTTTGTAATTAAGGGCTATTCAAATAAGCATGACTTGGCTTGACAAAATGACCCAGAGTCAATGTAATACTCTAATAACTCACATTTTTTTGTGGTTTTCTACAAATTGAATTGGGGCGGCATTGGCTCAGGAAGTAGAGCGCTCATCTTGGGATCAAGAGGTCGCAGGTTCCATTCCCCCGAGAGCAGGTAGTTGCCTTGCATGGCTAATGCTGCTATCGGTTAGTTAATGTGTAAAAAGGAAAAGTGTGAAGCACATTGTGAAGCGCTTTTGGAGGTCTCCATTGACTTGAAAACCGCTATATAAATGCAGACCACAAATTTGAGTATACAGTATGTACAACGTAAAGAAAAACAATACTTTTAATTATTTTGCTCCCGTGTTTTCTACAAAAGGACCTTTTTTATGGGTGGGAGCCAGGGGATCATAGGGAATGGAGGGTGCTTTTAATAGGCACGCCAACCTCTTCATAAGACAATACCATTGATTTTTATTATTTAGCTATTACAAAACAATGCAACATGGGGTAATATAAACAAATTGAAAATTATCTTTCAATTACTTTCATACCCAGTAAAATTGGTTCCAATTACCTAAATAATTAATTGATGGATCGGTCCACACTTAACATGAATTAAGTTGATATTGAGTGCCTTAAGAGAATACAAAAGTATTGGGGTCCTAAGAACTTTCTGACATTTTGTCATATTTCAGGCTTCAAACATAAATATAGAAAAACTCAAAATATTTTCTAAGAATCAACAACATGTGAGACACAAACATGAATGTATCCAACATTTTAAATTGTGCTAACAAATAAAACATTAAAGACCTCTTCTGGTAGATACTTTGTACAACCTGCTTTTGCTGTGATCACAGCCAAAAATCGTTTTAGGTATTTGTCCAGATATTTTGTATATTTTCAAACAGAAATATTTACCCAATATTCCTTAAAAAACAGCTCAAGTTCCTTAGTTTGATGATGATCATTTGTACACAACATTTTTCAGATCTTTTCACAAATGCTCTACAGGATTGCGGTCTGAACTTTGTCTAGGCTATTCTAAGTCCTTTATACTGTTGGTTTTAATATATTCAATTTTACTTTAAGTTTATTGTTGTTGGAAGGTGAACCTGCCTCCTCGTCTCAGGTATATTGCAGACTCTAGCAGATTTTCTTTGCCAGAATCACACTGAATTTGGCTTTAATACATCTTCCCACAAACTTCATAGTCCCTGTTGCACAAAAGCAACCTCCTGGACATGATTCAGCCACCACCATGTTTGACAGTTGGGATGGTGTTTTCAGGGTAACGAGCGGTATTACTGGTATGCGAAAAGTTATGCTTTGCATTCAGCCTAAACAGTTCAATTTTAGTCTCATTTGACCAGAGAACCTCGTTCCACGTCTTATTTGTACCTCCTAATGTGGCTTATTGCAAATGGCAAGGCAAGGCAAGTTTATTTGTATAGCACAATTCATACACAAGGCAATTCAAAGTGCTTTGCAGAAATGGCAGACAGGTTAAAACACACAATAAAATACATTGACAATTTAAAATGTGTTTTTTAAAATGCATTAAAACCACAGATAAAACATAATAAAATCAATGAATTAAAATAAGGTAAAAGTGAAGAGTGCAGATAGAACCCTTTCAGTTATATGCACAGTTGAACAGAGCTGTTTTCAGCCTGGACTTAAACATTGTCAGAGTAGACGCCTGTCTGACGTCATCAGGAAGACTATTCCAGAGTTTAGCTGCATGGAACTGAAACGCAGCTTCACCCTGTTTAGTCCTGGCTCTGAGCACCAGCAGAAGGCCTGTCCCGGAGATTCTCAAGGTCCGATATGGTTCATATGGGACCAACAAGTCACAGATGTACTCTGGTGCTAGACCATGAAGAGACTTATACTACACCAGCAGAAGCTGTTTTAAAGTCTATTCTCTGAGCGACAGGGAGCCAATGCAGAGACATGAGCACAGGACTAATATGGTTGTACTTCCTGGTTCTAGTCAGGACCCGAGCAGCAGCGTTCTGGATGTTCTTCAGCTGTCTACATCTCGTTTAGACAGTCCAGTCAGAAGGCCGTTACAGTAGTCTAACCTGCTAGAGATAAATGCATGGATAAGTTTCTCTAAGTCTGGTTTTGACAGTAAACCTTTGATTCTGGCAATGTTTTTGAGATGGTAAAAGGCTGATGATGTTATGGATTTAATGTTGCTGTTAAAGTTTAGGTCTGAGTCCATTATTACCCCGAGATTTCTAACCTGATTTTTAGCTTTTAAACTAAGTGATTCCAGATGACTGATGACACTTTCTTACTTTCACTTTCTTTTTTTTGTGTGCCAAAGACAATGACTTCAGTCTTGTCTGAGTTTAGTTGGAAAGAGTTGTTTTGCAACCACTCAGTGATCTGTTGGAGGCAGTGACACAGTGAGTTCACGGATGTCGTTTGTCACCTTGATCAGAGCGGTCTCAGTGCTGTGATGGGGCCTGAAGCCTGACTGGAAATCATCAAAGCAGTTGCTTATTAGAAGAAAATCCCTGAGATGTTGGTAAACAACTCTCTCAAGGACCTTCCTAAAAACGGCAGGTTAGATATTGGCCGATAGTTATTCAGTACTGTGGCATCCAGACTACTGTTTTTTAGGAGAGGCCTAATGACAGCAGTTTTCAAGGCCCTTGGAAATGTTCCAGATCGGAGTGAAATGTTCACTAAATGAGTGAGTTGTGGTAACAAACTGCTCAGCACAGATTTTAGAAATTTAGTGGGGAACTCATCGAGGCAACATGTGGCTGAACTCAGACTGTAGACAGTCTCTTGGACTGTTTTTTCAGTGACAGGTGTGAAATGTGTCAGCTCTGGGTGTGTGAAAGGCTGCAGTGGCAACTGCGTTGTGGGATTTATTGAATGTCTAATGCCCTGGATCTTGTCATTAAAGAATATTGCAAACTCATTGCACTTAGATGTGGAAACTAGATCTGATGGTAATGGAACAAAAGGGTTTGTTAACCTGTTAACTGTCGCAAAGAGGACACGAGAGTTGTGACTGCACTTTGCAATCATTTCTGAAAAATACCTCTCTCTTGCTCTACGTAAAATCTGGTTGAACACACACAACTGTTCTTTGTAAATCTCATAATGAATCTGAAGCTTGGACTTGCGCCATCTCCGTTTGGCTCTCCGACAATCCATCTTCTGTGCCCTGACCGAGTCATCATTTCTCCATGGTGTCTTCTCCCTATTTTTAACAATTTTGACCTTAACAGGAGCAATGGTGTCCAGAACATTTAGAATACAAGAAGAGTATGAGTTCAATAGATCATCGACATTAGAACAGGGGGAGTTTTCAAACCTAATCATTTCTGTAAACAGCATACCTGTGCTGTCATTAAAGTGTCTGCTCCGAACAGCTGCAGGTCCAGCTGTTGGTTTGGGAGTTACTGACAGTTCAAATAAGACACAGAAATGATCAGATAAGGCTACATCAACCACATCGATACTTGAAATATGTACCCCCTTAGTGATGAGCAGGTCCAGAGTGTGCCCTCTGTTGTGTGTGGGCTCATTCACATGCTGGATCAAACCAAAGGTTTCAAGGACAGCACAGAGTTATTTTGCATTTCTGTCACACACATTATCCACATGTACATTCAGATCACCTGTAATGATGATACAGTCAAACTCTGTGCACACAACTGAAAGCATCTCAGTAAAATCATCAATAAAACTTTGACAATGTTGGGGGGGCCTGTATATGATCACATAGAGTATGGAAGGAGCTCCATTTAGCTCCATTTTGAAAGATGCATACTCAAAAGATGAAAACACCCCAAGCTGCAGCCTATGGGTAACTATATCATCTCTAAATAATGTACAGACCCTTCCGCCTCTTTTGCTTTCCCGTATTTCTGATATGATATGATATTTTTGCAGATTAACGAGTTGTGAGCAAAAGCAGTCGGGGGTAAGTTCAGCTTGTTTGGTGTCAAGCATGTCAAATTTGTCCTGTACTTTCAAACAGTGAGGTCTTATTATTAGGAGATGCACTCTGTTTAGGTTTTATATTGTGCTATTCCAAGCTACCCGCTTCCATACACAACATATATCACACAGCCCTCATCAAAATACACAAACCTATGAATTGTCTAAACAAAGTGGGGCAATCAATGTACGGTTTGGACTAGGGGTGGGCGGATTGATCTAAATATCGAAGTTATCGATACCAAGCAGGGCCTTGGATCGTATTGTCCTGGGATTGATGCTCCTGCGCCTATTCGCTGCAAAGATAGCGCAGGCCCCTCTCTCTCTCTCTCTCTCTCTCTCTCTCTCTCTCTCTCTCTCTCTCTCTCTCTCTCTCTCTCTCTCTCTCTCTCTCTCTCTCTCTCTCTCTCTCTCTCTCTCTTTACCAGTAGCATACAATGACAGAGATAAACGGAGCGCGCCTTGGACTTTTTTTTCACCTACAGAAAAGGACAACTCCAGGTGTCATTTGTTTGGTGAAGTGGTCTGTTACTGTGGCAACACTGCAAATTTACACGAATACTTGGAAAAAAGTTCAGCTTGCAGAGAGTAACAAAAAGCAAACCTGTAAATGTGTTGTCACTGTGTCAACAGAACCAAAGGGCTTCTTGCAGACTACAGCCCATCCCAGCCATCTCCGGGCAGTGGGCAGGGGACACCCTGTACTGGTTGCCAGCCAAACGCAGGGCACACAGGGACAGACAACTCATTCGCTCATTCACACCTAGGGACAATTTTGGACCGGCCAATTCACCTGAAATGCATGTTTTTGGGACGTGGGAGGAAACCGGAGTGCCAGGAGGAAACCCACGGGGAGAACATACAAACTGTAGTCTGGAGCTGGATTTGACCCACGACAGGTTCCCATGACATGAACTGTGCCGCACAAGCGCTAACCACTGCGCCGCCGTGCTGCCGGTTCTGTCTTGTTGAATTTGTTATTTTGTTACAATGTCGCTTTTCTCTGGTTTGACTTTTAGCTTTTGTTCTGAAACAGGTGAAACAACAACCAACAACTAGGTACTGTATATAATTATTTGATGAAAAAAATGTTCAATGCCTACAATTTTAGTGGTGTGTATGTTGTAATTATAAACTATCCTAAAGGGGGAAGGTTTCTATTTTTCAATGATCGTGAGCAGGTAGATACCAAAATTCCCCAAATTGCCAATCCTTTGTTTGTACATTGCAGTAAATTTTGAACAAGGGACATGTTTTTCATGTCCGTACAACACAAAATGCCCCAATTTTAACAGTTGATCGCAGGTTAAAAATATCACCAAGCTATTTATCTAGTTAGCATAAATTGACATACACACTAACAAAACTTAAAAATAAAGGCTTTGCTTGAATTTGTATGTCAGGGTACATGCACAATTAGTATGTTTTGGTCTCATTAATTGTCAAACAACCTGAGACTGGCAGTAAATCGGCCGTCTCATTATAAATTGTGTGGAAACGCGTTCAGCTCGCCCATATCCACCTAATGAGTCAGGGATCTCTTTTCTTGTATCCGGGACCTTGAAGCCAGTGCCTTTACTTTATTGCTGAATATGTAAAAGTGCTTTATTTGTATATATTTTTTTAATCGGTTCTCAATGGGTATCCAGAAAACTACAGCCACAGCAGCAGCGAGGGTGGCTCATTTTGGCTTTGATGTCATGCAGCACAGCTCTCATTAAATTGTGGGTACATTTTGAGGCTAAAAATAAACTACCAGCTTCTGTGTTATTATTCATGCAAAGGCATCTTATTGCAATCTCCCCTACATGCAGCTACCAGCCAATTTAATTTATTTTGTAACTGTCTATAGCCATAAAGACATAAATTTGCATTTCCTTCAGGATAGGGAAATGAGAGGAGCATTTATTACTCTTGCAGTTTATATCCAGATACTGAATTTTTTTATTGGCTATGATGGCTTAGGGGATGTTTGAAAATGAACACTTCAAACTAATTATGAAGTTTGTCAAAAAGCACTCAATACACACTGTACATATAATGTCAAATCTCTATGTGCTATTGCGCTGTTTCCTTTACGTGTTTACTTACGTAAAGGTAATACAAAATTCTTAAACATGCAAAATGCGAAGAAATGGTACATACTTTTTGCATTAAAAAAAGAATATATATATATATATATATATATATATATATATATATATATATATATATATATATGTATATATATATATATATATATATATATATATATATATATATATATATATATATATATATATATATATATATATATATATATATATATATATATATATATATATATATATATATATATATATATATATATATATATAATTTGGCAACCAGAGGTTATTCTTTGTCATCCTGAGCTGTGACGGTATAACAGCACCATTTTAATTCGTAGAATAGGCTGTGTTTTAAGTAAAGTTTTGGAAGTTTTCGTTGAGAATGCCTAGGTTTTGTGTTGCAGGTGAATGCAGTAATCGTACAACAAAGGGCAAGGAGCGTGTATGCTGTGTATGCCTATAGGTCATCCAATGTAATCATGGGCTTCTGTGTTGCTTCTCTGATTAGTTTTCTCCATGTTTGGGTTGGAGATTTAGAGAGCCGGCCAGGTCTACATCACAGAGTTTTTAAACTTTTTACCCACAAATAAACTTCTTAATTTATTTTTCCGATTTGGAAATTTAAAAACAAGTGCTACACTTCCTTTTCCTTTTAATCGGTGTCAGTGTCATCCCGCTGAAGTTTCCTTTCTTTCTACCTATGATAACAAGCCAATGCAATGTGGTCCCTTACCGCAGGAACCACCATTGACAACAGCATAAAAAGTCACGTCTGTGTTGCGATCTGGTGCCAGTATGGTTGCCCTAGGACTGTTGTCTAGAACTATAGGGCTAACATTTTACACGACATGGCCCCTTATCCGTGTTTTCTTTCGGGGCAGTAGTAAATATGTGCTCGTGTTTGTAATCCAAAAACGCGTGAGTTAAACAACCTGAGGAAGACCTGAAAACTGTGACGTGAAAAAGGCGTTAACGCAAATTTACCCACGCCGTGGGCATCAGGCTTCTACTAGGATTGAAATCTAAGATACAGCAGTGAATTAGTTAATTTGTATGGCTGATTGAGACTGTGTCTCAAAATACAAGGCTGCTTGGACAAAGACAAAATTGAGTTTCGTTTTAAATTTGAGCATGTGGTTTTCATTCAGGTGCGCACCATAATCCGGAATTTGTGGTCATATTTTCCATATACAACAATGTTTAGTAGTTTTTTTACAACTTTGTATGAACCCATGGGCTGAATAGAGTATATTTTGGAGCCTATGAGTCTCTCACTGACTCACTCTCACTCACTCACACACTCACACTCTTTCTCTCACTCTAACACACACACACACACACACACACACACACACACACACACACACACACACACACACACACACACACACACACACACACACACACACAAGGGGGATTTATGAATTAGTTTAGATGAGATATTTTAGGTTTTCAGACATAAATTATAATCTCCTAAATTGATTTGCAATTAAACTGCAGCACCAAATTTACGTAATCTGAAATTTTAAGAAAATGTAATGTAAAGCATCACAATTAAGGCTCTAATGACTGTTTTATGCAGGTGAACGTGAGAAATGCAGCAGATCAGCACAGTAGAGGTCATCATTTACAGTATGTTTTTGACGAGGAAAGTGAGAGTGCGCTGTATTTCTCCCAGCTTTATTAAGATTCAAGGGGTTGCAGCTCCATAGACGAGATCATTAGAATCAATATTCAATTTGAGAGCAGCTTCTTGTGATGTTGGGTGGCGATGAAGGGAAGAAAAATATGAAAAAAGCAAAGTAAAAGAAAAAAAATTAAAAAAGGAATTATAACAAAGAAGAAAAAAAGGGGGAAAAGAAATATTAAAAAAAAACAAAAATAAAAAAATAAATAATAAAGGGAAATAGAATTATGAAACATTAAAAGAAGAAAATAAATAACAAAGGGAAAAGAGAAATAACAGGTATGAAGATATCAAAATGAAAAAGAAATTACAAAAAAAGGAAAATCTTCTACAGAGGAACAATTTTTCTACTGTGTTGTGAAATATTTCGTGAAAAAAATGAATGAATTAAAATGATGTGCGAATGAAAGAAAATATAAATAAAGCAAGATGGTGGCCAACTATGTCAGCTCCATCTAGATGAGATCATCTCATATCTAATAAATTCTAATTTCTCAACCACCAAGTGCATACATTTTTGCTTAGTAATTAAATCAATATTGTTGTTGTTTTTTTTTTAAATAAAGTCTCATTTAGCACCAGGAGGCGGTGAATATAAAACACTGTCCCTTCAAGAGTCCAGTTCTCATCAGGTTGTTACCTTTAGCAAAGGCTAACCCGGGCACAGACACAGAGCTGAGTGACCTGTTTATTGGTCGGATAGGGAATCGAGAAAAAGCGTTTGCACATTTAAAGAGGGGAGAAAATGTTAAACTAAAACACAGTACAGTACGGAAAAAATAATGGCTGGCAAGGAGCAGGGAGTCCTGAAAAGGGCAGAGATGGGGATTAAGGGATCAGAAACATCAAAAAAGGAAATAAATGGTCCATCAACTTCTGTGTCAGCACAGTCATTGGATGTTGAGTTCTTAATGAGGGTCTCCAGTCATGTTTTCCGCTGGCTCTCTCTCTGTTGCCCCAAATGCACATTAGCTCAGGAGGTAGAGCGTTTGTCTTGGGATCAAGAGATCGCAGGTTCAATTCCCGGCTCCTCCGTGTTATATGTCGAAGTGTCCTCGGGCAAGACACTGAATTGCTAATGCCCCCAATAAGCAGGCTGGCGCCTTGCATGGCTGCACAGTCGCTATTGGTGTGTGAGTGTGTGTTAATGGGTAAGTGTGAAGCACGTTGTAAGGCGCTTTAGCAAGTAATTAACTGTATAAATGCAAAACCATTTACCATTTAACCATTTACGGTTGCGTACTGGATTTTATCACAGGTCTCAAACCTGTTAGTATTTCTGGGTTGGACTCAAACGCCGACACACGAGCAATGTTCAAAAGTGCATTTGGGGCAACAGAACAAACAAAAGGCGCTACGCATATGGGAGGCAAAAGAAAATTTGAACCAAAAACCACAGTGGGTGGATCAAAGACAGGCATCTGGGAGTCAGGCAACAGCAACATGCAGGATGCCACATAATATTGGAAAGTTTAACCTTTTAGGATTCAAGATATGATGACCTTTTCAAAATATACTCATCAAAGAAAAATTAAGATCACCAATTACATCCCATAGGCATCTTTAAATCTGTTGAATGTCTCCAAAAGTAGCTTTGCTAAATTCAAGACAATCCAGAAATCCCCAAATTTAAAATATTTTCTTGAAAACACACAACAGTTAAAAAAAAAAATCCACCTTTAAAGCATGTCGTTCAATTTTCCTTCTTGTAATTTGTTAATTTTGCGGCAAAACTCCCCTTTAAAAATAAACAGACTCGTTAAATTTCCAATATGGCAGTTAGCCTCTAACCTTTTGATTGACACCATTCTTGGCCAATAGAAGGCTTTTTTTTCACGGTGCACAGGCCGCCTTAGCCTATACTGGGCTTTTTGATAAAAAGGGAGATCGTCTCTTGATGCTCCAAAAATCTTCAGCCAGTGGTAATCTACTCGAATGATGACAGACAAATTTCTAACATGATTGTATGTCATGATTACTGATTCGGGGAACCTGCGGCTGCCCAGGTGGTGCCAACAGCCCTGGTCGCTGATTGGCTTCTTGCCACTTTTTAAAACTCCCGGCTCCCCGTTACCGGCGTCTGATCGTTGCAAACCTTCAGCTCCCGCTAAGGCAAGCCTTCCGAACCTGACTCCCTGTTTTTTGACTCCCGTACGTTTCCCGGATTCGACCCGTTTCCGTTTGATCACGTCTCTGCTCCTGCGCCCCTGTAACCCGACCTGCTTTTCACTCTTCGACACCGCTATTGCTCGCCAGAGAAGTGCCACTTCCGCGTCCCGAGCGACCTGCTCCCCACAATCAACGATGACTGGCTCGTGGGTGCCAGCTTATGTCTCTTTTCAAATAAAACTAAGAAACTAACGCAATTGGGTTTCCGTCTCCGTTCCTGGTTCATGACATTGTAAGCCATTTATGCCAAACCAACTGTTTCAAATCAAACAATATATGTCCTCCCCCAAAATATTTTTACTGCAAAATTGAGCGCCAAAAGTTATTTTCTAGAGAAAACAAGTTTTAAAAACTTTGCTCTATTTGTCAACAACCCACTTTAGGTGGTGCAGAAGCATAGTGCCGAATCAGATTCATACAACAAACAGTGGGTTACCTTTCGGGCACGATTTAGTACACAGGAAGCCGGGTTGCAAGGCAAAAATAATGTTCCAGTATGCAGGCTAAGAGTCGGTGGACTAGTAACCCCAGTTAGTGAAGGCAACAGTTATAGTTTGTCAGGGCAAGCAAAGGTTCGGTACACTGAAATAAAAAATACACTGAGTGCTTGGGAAACAACACAGAAAACAACAAACTAGTACAGAACCAACCAGATAGAGTGTTTAAATGGTGATGAGGGAGAGTTGTGGTAGGAGGTTAAATCAAGACAAGTGAGGATGAAAATTGAACCAGGAAGTGAGTGACCAAGTGAGGTAAGGTTGTAAAGAGAGAGAGAGAGAGAGAGAGAGGGGGGGGGGGGAGAGAGAGTGAGAGAACCTGAGTGCAAGACTGTGAGACTGTTCAGGTATCCTTCCATCAATCCAGTTGGGTGTTTTATCTTAAATCTCTGAATAAAACAAACAAGGTTTAAGATCAGGTAATTGTGTAATTTTGTAACTGTAATCCTGTGCAGTCCTTTGAGACATTTTTGTGATTAAGGGCTATATAAATAAATTTGACTTGACTTGACAATAAGAGACAAGAGACATTAATATAGCTAAAGAGTAGATGTTAAGTTTGGGCCTGATTCTCATCTGCTCAAAACTTCACCAACTCTCATTTTATCCACAGAATTGATGGGGGAAGGAACAAATAAAAACTATATGCTTACAAAGAAACAACAAACAAAAAAATTGCAGCTTTACTCCATGGGTAAATGGTTGATTGGTCTGAACAGGTCAGGTCCCCAATGATAAAATTGATAAAATTATTTGAAGCAAGTAAAATACTACTTAACTGTAAGAGTTTCTGTAATACTCAATATTTGAGCTGCATTATAACTTTACAATAGTCTTATCAAACCCTTTTCAGAAACACCAAGTTAAAATTGACAAATAGTAAATTCTATTGTTCATGTTGGCCTACCAAAGTTCTGCAGAGGCATTGAAATTCTGGATCTTCTTTTAATGAGTAGCCGAATAACGCAGCATGTGTTTCAACAGTTGAGTTACAAAATGTTATTAATAACGCGTTACAATCCTTGTTACTGAAAAAAAGTAATTTTGTTCCTAACGCGTTACACTCCTTGTTACTGGAAAAAAAAAGTAGTTTTGTTCCAGGAGCGTGTTTCGTTGGAACTTATTATTCCCAACACTGCATTCATTTTCAATTTTCTAAAATCTTAGATGCAGATCTGGTCAATTGTCTTTTTGAACTTGTAGGTTGGTAATCTCACTTTTAATCACATTTTGCAATAATATATGCCTCATTTCACACCTATAATAATCGATTCACAACCAGGTTGTTGATATGTTAGCATTGTTCCAGCTCAGGCCTGTTTCTTTTGTATTCTGGTCCCAGGGACTTTCACTGCCTACACAAGCTTAAGAATTGCTTAACGCTGCAGAAAGATGTCAGACATCGCTACAAAAAATTTAACTGGATGCTGGTGCCTTCTGGTTGTCTAACACTTAATACCACATGCATGTAATATTGCTGTAATCTGTCAAACAGAATCTTGCAAGTTTGAAAATTTGCGAACTTAAACTGGTGACCTCACTTACAGGGTACGACGGGTGCTTGGAATCCTTAAATATGCATGAAATTCTTGGCGTCTATCCCAACAAGTCTACTTAAAAATTGACACCAACTCTGCTCTCAGGTGGTTTGCCATTGCATTTCCTCTTCCCTCTCAATTAACTGGCATTAGTTTGTATAGCATTGTCCTGTGAAGCATTAAAGCCCCCATGGGTTGCACCCAAAAGGACAGGTGCATGTTTCACCTAAACAGGACATTATAATATATGTATTGGTGCAAGGATTACGTAAATACTAGGGACATTGATTATGGGCCATGCAAAAAAATTAAGGTAGTGTTTCCCAGTGGTAAATTCTAATGGGAAGAACTTGCTTCACTTAAAAATGCAAGCTATATATTGCTGTCATGTTTACCCGACACCTACAGTATGTCACCAAAGTTGTCTGCAGAGATTTCTTTATAATGTTTAAAAGAACATCACTAAAGAAACATTGCTTTGCCACAATGAAAAGAAGAATGTCAACAAAGGCCATGGCTTACTGGAAAGATATCCTTTAGTCTGATGAGACAAAGATTAATTTATTTGGCTCAGATGGTGAAAAGCATGTGTGGCGGCAACCAGGAGTACCGTAAATTCCGGACTATAAGCCGCTACTTTTTTTCCAAACGTTCAACCCTGTGGCTTATTCAGTGATGCGGCCAATTTATGTAATTTTTCTAACAGCCGCCAGCGGCGCTTGAGTTCAAGGCACATGACGCAGCTTACATGCTAAACGCAATCGAACAGTCCGATAAAGAAAGAAACAGAGCTACAGCACGCAAAGTTTACCTTGCGAGCGTGTTGCTAGCGTGTTTTTGAATAAGGGAGCATAGGACGACGTTTATATGACAAAGTCTCTTTCCCATACTAAAGGGGGACAACTTCGATGACGACAGTTATAGGGAGGAGGATGAGAATGTTTTACCTTGGTTTGGTTTAAACAAATTTATTGACACTAATAACAGAAAACAATCATGACAATCTCAACAGCAATTAAGTACATTCACAATATTATATTTCAATATGACGTTTTTAACAGCAAACACAATGTGAGGTTTGAACAACTCTTCTCGAAAATCTTAATAGCAATCAAGCATATTCACAATTTCATTATATAACATCTTTGTTAGTGTCAATAGATCCGTCCAGGCCAAAGTCGATTGTCTTTGGTCTGAACAAATCCACCGACACCAACAGCAGCAAAACAAACACGACAATCTCAACAGCCATCAAGCATATTCACAATTTTGTTATATCTGACAATATGACGTGACGATATGACGTTTTAACATTTTTTCCTGACATTTTCAACATCAATTAATTGTGTAAAGGGCAATACTATTGTGCAAGGGCATAACTCTGCCATCCCACCCTCCCAAGCAGCATCCTTCCAGTCCTCTGTGTGGGTCCTCTCCCTTCTTACTTCTACTTTCCACAACCCAGGCCATTGCTGCCGGGACCCCCACAGTGTAGCTCCGGTTCCCCCCTCCGGGTGGGTGCAGACGATACTTCTTTATGGCTGCGTCCTAGGCCCGCCGCTCGCAGATTGTATGGTATCTGCAGCCATTTGGAGCACAGCCACGGGGGGGGTCTGCCTGCACCTCCATACCAGCAGGTTTCTGCAGGTCCAGATGGCGGCGAGAGTGAGCCAGTCCCTGGCAAAGTCGTTCCGAGACCTCCTCGACCGACTCACCCCGTAAAGCACGTGCTGTACATCAGGGACCTCCCCTGCTGGCAAGTCCGGGAACTTTCCTAGTTGGTCGGCCATTGTCCACAAGTCCTCGGCAGCGTTGCACTCACAAAAAAGGTGCGTCACCGACTCCTGGGCGCCACAGCCAGGTCGAGGGCATGTCGGAGTCGCTGACATTCCTCGGTGGTGCATTACGGCTCTGACTGGGAGAACCTCATGAGCCACCATCCATGACAAGTCTCGTAGTCTGTTTGGGAGGGCAGGATGATTCACGTTGCTCCAAACCGTTGTAGGTTCGCCAAACGCAAGCCCCCGCACAGGACTTACTGTTGCTCGCCCTTGCACAATAGCAATAAGGGCCCTGTGGTTTTGTAAAGTGTGACATTCTTGTGTTTCCAAATCAAACTTCTTTAAAAAATCCCAAATAAAGAGATGTGTTGGTGGCAAGTTAAATGAAACTGGAATCAAACGATTGTTTGGTTCAAGCTTTAGCTTCCGCAAATATGACCCCATCCAAAACCGGGTCATCGCTTGACTTTTCGGGTTGTTGGGTGGGCCCACAGCGTTTTGGAAGTGGAGAGAGACATATTTGCTTCCCAGGAAAAGCTGGAGGTCAGGCACTCCTTTCCCCTCTTTTTCCTTTTTCTTTTTCATTGCATCTCTTTTTATCCTTTCCCACTTTGAGCCCCAGACAAAGCGAAAGATGGCTCGGTCCAGTTGTAACAGCACGTTTCTTTTGGGCATAAAAACTAAACTGATTGACAAAAGCAGTGGGAGGATGATCGCTTTGATGATTAGGACCTTCCCCTCTATTGTCAGTTTTCTTAGTGACCAAAAAACAAGTCTTTGCTTAACTTTCCTTGTCACGTCATCCCAGTTGGTCTCGCCTCCTCCATCCGCATTGAATTTTATCCCTAGGATTTTCTGGTCTGTCTTTAACACTGTCAGTGGGAGTCCTGCCTTATGTACGGTATGGTTTTTTTTAACAGACACTTCAACCGTATTGCGAGCGTCTTGTTAGTAGCGTTTTGCTACCCTTCACAGGCACGGTTTGGGATGAAAGTTATAATATTATTATTAAAGCTTTGAAAACTCTCTCGGTGTACCGTCTTTCTTTGTAAATATGTGTAACCATGTATAAAATGTGTTTGCAACTGTATATTTTTGTAATGTATTTATTTGTATTTATTTTGGACACATATTCTGATAAGTCTTGCACTGACCAATTAAAAAGAAGGGGCGTAACAGACGCGGGGGATGACGGGAAGTGGGGACCGGTAAAGGTGAGGGTTTGTGGACACGGCAGACAAAGGGGGATATATATTTTTCCCACCCTTACCTTTGGAAATATACACTTTTTTCCCTTGGATTACTTTTAATGGGACCTGGACTGTGCAGGTCTGCATCAAATCTTAACTACCGGTATCATTTTCTTTTCATTTTACCGGCTGTGGTATTTAAACTGTGTGCTTTGTGTTTATGGTGGATGAGTCGGCATGTGCCGATAACGAAGAAGTGTCAGCATCGGTCAGCCGCCTATGAGGTTTGGATTTTTGCAATCCGGAGATGGAATAGGAGCTTGCTCTGTCTACTCCATGCATCGGCCCGGTATTGCAGTACCTCCGGGAACGGTGCATTCGAACTGATCGCTGCATGGCTCTGCGGCTAGGACCTTGGATTGGCCTCTTGGCTGAGAGCAAATGTCTCGGCCCTTTGGCTTTGTAGCGTATTATGGTTTGACCGATAACGGATAATGGTTAATTGATAAAGAATATAGAACAATAAACCTTACAAAATCCCCCCTTATGGACTATGTGCTTCAATGAAGGACATTGGCTCTGTGGCTAGGACCTTGACTCAGCCTCTTGGCTGAGAGCAAGTGTCTCGGCCCCTTGGCTTTGTAGCGTATTATGATATGACTGATAACGGATAATGGATAATTGATAAAGAATATAGAACAATAAACCTTACAAAATCCCCCCTTCAGTTAAAATCGCGGGACTCAAAGTAGGGTTTGCTTTAATTATGTGATTGTGTTACATGTTTTAATATGGGCGCATGCGGCTTATATACAGGTGAGGCTAGTGTAAGTACAAAAACGGTTATCCCCTTAAAATGTGGTGGGTGCGGCTTATAATCAGGTGCGCTCTATAGTCCGGATTTTACGGTACAAACATGTTTGTGTCGTGCCTAAAGTCATGCATGGTGTTGCATTTCATTAAGGGAAAAACAAATTCAAGTATATACTATGAAAAACTGGAGGAGAGAATGAACCCCTCCCTCCAGAGACTGGGTCGCAGGGCAATGTTTCATCCTGATAATAACCCCAAATACACTTGTAAGATGACCAAGGCTTTTCTAACGGAGCTATGGGTAAAGGAGTTGGACTGGCCAAGCATGTCTCCAGATCTAAATCCAATAGAACACCTTTGAGGCCTCCTCAAGTGGAATGTGGTGAAGCACAAGCTCTTGAATACCCCCTAGCTTGGTCATGATGTCATGGAGGAGTGAAAGAAATGAAATGATGAAATGATCTGCATTTATATAGCGCTTTTCAAGTCAATGTCTTCCCAAAGCGCTTTTACAGTGTGCTTCACATTTCCCAATAGCGGCCTTGTATTGCAGCCATGTAAGACGCTAACCTGCTTATTGGGGGTATTAGGGGTTCAGTGTCTTACCCAAGGACACTTCGACATGTAACACGGACAAGCCGGGATTCGAACTGGGATCCCTTGATCCCAAGACGAGCGCTCTACCTCCTGAGCTACTGCCGCCTTCCAGTGGCAATTTGTGAGGCTCTAGTTGTATCCATGGCCAGGAGGAGCAACATGGTCCTGCAAAATCATGGTGGCCACACAAAAATATTGAACTTTGGGAACTTTTACTCAAGCATGTACCCACTTTTGTTACCAGGGTTTTAGCTACAAATGGCTTTATTTTGAGTTTTTGGAGAGTGAATATACATTTACACTGCCATATAAGCTTTACACAGACTGCATTTCATTGTGTCAAGATTATTTTCCTACAGTGTTGTTCAGTTAAATATTATGATGAAATCCCTGCAGAAATGTGAAGGGTGTACTGACTATTATTACACCATCTCTTGATCTAAAACCTAAATGAGGGCAAGTAAAAACTCAAACCCTCAGCATGAGGAATTTAAGACACGTTGAGAAGAGGCTGCACATAAGTTAATTCCCCTTCCTGGGCATCAACTAACAATACACAGACATCATCAACATGAAATACAGGTCATTGATAAACTCTAGAATATAAGTGTGTTTTAAGCCTAGATTCAAATAGTTCCACTGAGGTTGCAGATCGAATCTCAGAGGGCAGAGCATTCCACAGCATCGGGGCTCTTGAGAATGCTCTCGAACCTGCCGTTTTCCTCTTGGCTCTTGGGTTAACGAGTAGACCAGCATTTTCCCGGGCGAATGATCGGAGCAGAAACATAGGGGGCGTTTAAATCTGAAACGTATTAGTTATTACACAATTTTGTATGACACCAACAGAACAAATCTTAAACTGACGGAGCCAGTGTAGGTCAGCTGAAATTGGTGTAATGTGATCAAACTTTCTTGTCTTAGTTAAAAGCCTTGCTGCATTATTTTGTACCAGCTGCAAGTTCTTGATGCTAGACTTCAGGAGAGCGAAAGTAGTAGTACAGTCATCGAGATGGGAGTTAAAAGTCCATAGAATGACTTTTTGCAATGTTGCAAATGTGGAAAAAAGCGGTTCTAGTAATATTCTTAACTGGAAGGATAGGACAGGGTCTAATGACCAAGTCACTCTGGGTGATATTACATTTGTCAATTTTTAGAGTAGTGTTTGAGAACAAGTATTTAGATGGACTAATAATTAATATTTCAGTCTTTTCAGGGCTTATAAATGTCTCGATAAATTCAGATTCAGATTCAGATTCAGATCTACTTTATTGTCATTCTAGTACACGTGTATACAGAACGAAATGTCGATACATCTGACCCGCACAGTTTCCTTGAATGTACAGATATAAATAAAATGTTGTATTGAGTTGGAGTATTGAGTACTAATAATATACTAAATAATTATGGCTATGTATAGTATTTTACAGTAGCGCAAATAGTGCAAGAGGAGCAGCTAACCAGATGTGCAAAATGGGCAGTCGGGTAAACAAGTCAGGTAAACAGTAACAATAACACTGTAACAATAACGCTGTAAGTACAATAGTGCAGAGAAACAGATGTGCAAGGAGTGGCTAGCTATAAAGAACTGCCAGTAGTGCCAAAAAGTCAAACAAAACCAACAGATGTACAGATTAGCAGCAGTTTAGATTTACTATGTGTTTGATTGACCATTTAACAGTCTAATGGCCAGGGGGACAAGACTATTGTGGAACCTGGTGGTCCTGCACCGCACACTGCAGTACCTCTTCCCAGAGGCTAGCAGAGTGAACAGACCATGATGGGGGTGAGAGGGGTCCCTGATAATGTTCTTAGCTTGGGATAGGCAGCGCTTCTGGCCAATGTCCTGAATGGAGGGGAGAGAAGTCCCGATGATTTTCTCTGCTGTCCTCGTCACCCTCCTCACACTACCCCAGTCGGAAGCGCTGCAGCCTCCACACCACACAGAGATACAGCTGGTCAGGATACTCTCTATGGTGCCCCTGTAGAATGTGATGAGGGAGGGTGGGGGCAGGTGGGCTCTCCTCATCCTCCGCAGGAAGTACAGGCGCCGCTGTGCCCTCTTAACCAGTGATGCAGCGTTCACGGACCAGGTGAGTTTGTTTGTGATGTGCACCCCTAGGAACTTGATGCTGCTGACAACCTCCACAGCCTTGTTGTTGATGAAAAGTGGGGCATGGTTGGGCTGGTTTTTCCTGAAGTCGACAATGATCTCTTTAGTTTTGTCAATATTCAGGACCAGGCTAAGATTAAAAATTGCATATGTCAATCGCAGATATGTTTGTGGCTTGGCAAAATACATGATTAACGCCAGATTACTTCTTTCAAAGGTACTGGAGAAATCAAAAAATTGCCTTTGAAAGTCCTTAATACGTGCTTGAACTTGGTCATTAAAAAGGTGTACGAACCCTGAACTTAAGTCCATCCTTTTGCCAATTTGTCCGTCCATTTATGTTTTTATCCATCAATTTCCCAGGGTACTTTTATAATGCAATAGAGTTTAAGGCAGGGAAACCTGATTATTTCATACATTAAATAATACATTTTACACACAAGGTACAACTTGTTTCTCACACCACAACCCTGTTGAGTATTATTCGTTCAGAAGCACTTTTAAAAGCATTTAAACTAATGGAGATAAAGTTAATCAATCTCTAATTGTACGCTTTCTAGAACTTCAATCTTCTGTGCTGAGATTAAGTATTTACAGTATACTTGGGGTGTCACCTTACTGCTAGTGTATATTAATGCGGGGGTTAAAACCCACTCATCATGTTTGCATTGAACAATGGTCTCCACAAATTAAACAGTCATCTATCTACCTACCTACCTACCTACCTACCTACCTACCTACCTACCTACCTACCTACCTACCTACCTACCTACCTACCTACCTACCTACCTACCTACCTACCTACCTAAACACCCACCCACCCATGGTCTCCTTCCATTTACTTCTGCTCTGTAGATCCTATTCAATATTCGTTCCTCATCCATCCTTTCCATGTGTCCAAAGCAACCGAGTACTCTCTTATCCACACGCTGGCTCAGTTCCACTACTGCTCCAGTTCTGTCCCTCACAATCTTATTTCTCAATCGATCCAATCTTGTCACTCCTCACATACTCCTCAAGCACTTCATCTCAAAAAAATTTAATCTGCTTCTCAAATCTGCGTTCAGTGTCCAAGTCTCTGCACCATACAACACAGTTGGAACAATCACACTCTCATACAGTTCTCTCTTAACATCCATACTCATACTCTTGTTACTCATTACTCATCTCAGAGCACCCAAAAGCCTGCTTCCTTGATTCACTTTGTGCAATACCTCACACTCCATTCCACCAACTGCAGCCACATCACAACCCAAGTACCTAAAGCTTTCAACTTCTTCCAGCACCTGTCCATTCAACTTCATTTCCAACGCCATGCCCACTCTATCTTTGTGAACACTTCATCAACTTACTCTTCCCAAAATTACCACATAACTTACGCCTATCACACACTTCCAAACTCCATTACCAACCTTCTCAATGTTTCTTCAGCATCAGCCACAAGTGCTGTCATCTGCAAACACCAACTGACTTACCTGCCACACCGTTCCACTGTTATCCGTCATCTCTACACCTCTGCCAAATACTCTTGCATTCACCTCTCACACCACACCATGCATGTACACATTAAACAGCCATAGCAAAATCACACACCCCTGTATCACATCAGTCACCACAGGGAACACCAGTAAACACAATACATATCAAAATTAATAGTAAGAATAATCCGAACTGTAAAAAATTTTCTTCACTCCATGTATTGATCCTTTGGACTAAAAACCATTGCATTGAGTAAAGTAATTGTTGTATGGTAATGCTTCTACCTTTGAGATACTCGAGAGGCAAGACATTTGAGATATGTGAATTTTTTTAATCAAAATTTTTGACTGACACACGATACATTTGTGATACGAAAATCTTGGATGTACGGGGGTGATATCCAAATTTCAAGGATTTCCAGACTTAACACTCGAGACCGCTCTGCTTGTTGAATTCTCAATGTTGGGATTCCAAGCATCATTAAACTGCAAAGATCGATCTTTCCTCCACTAGCAAGTTTTCTCTTGGTTACTAGTTTGTTTACTAACTTTGTAACCTGACATAATTGACTGCAGGTGACCAGTCTAAGCGCTGATTGGCTATTGCTGACTCTGAAGCACAGGAATTTGGTTTGATTCATTCTTTGCTGTATTTTTCATGTGACAGTTGCACCACCCGACATACAACTGGGCCAAGCCGCACTAACCACACCGACTTGAATTCAAACGCACCGTCTCAAACACACACTCCACGTTGTGTCCTGGTAGTATTGTTAAAAAATAACAAAAACGAAAAAATATTGGACGCTTTTTGACACACTGGTTAGCCAAAGAAATTCTGAATAGAATGAAGTGTATTCCACTTTGACCCCAAAATAAACCTGCGTAACGCAACTCATGATTCATCTTTACGCACCCTTATTACACATAAGTGTGCACAATAGTGATAGAGACCCGGAAAGAGAATTCAAACATTTACAACTCCTACAAAATGACTAAACAATGGCCAACGTAAGTCAAGTCAAGTCATGTTTATTTGTTTAGCCCTTAATCAAAAAGAGTCTCTAACACAGATCAAAGACTATTGCAGACTATTATGACACCATCCCCTCATCTAAAACCTACATGAGGGCAAATATTACACATATCAACATAAGATATTGGCTATTCAATAGAATAGAAGTGTGTTTTAAGCTTAGATTTAAACATTTCCACTGAGGTTGCAGATCGTATCTCAGGGGGAAGAGCATTCCACAGCACCGGGGCCCGAAAGGAGAACACTCTCGAACCTGCAGATCTCTTCTTGGCTCTTCGAATCACTAGTAGACCAGCGTTTACAGAGCGAAGGCTCGGGACCGGAACATAGGGGTACATTAAATCTGAAACATATGAGGGAGCAAGTCCATGCATGATTTTGTATAATACCAACAGAACCTTAAAATCACATCTTAAGCTAACAAGGAGCCAATGCAGGTTAGCTAAAATCGGGGTAATGCAATCAAACTTTCTTGTCTTAGTTAAAAGCCTAGCTGCAGCATTTTGTACCAGCTGAAGGCTCTTGATTTGGACTTTAGGAGACCGGAGAGTAGTGCATTACAGTAATCGAGACGGGAGGTAACAGACACGTGAATTATAATCTCCGCATGAGACAGCATAGGGCGAATTTTAGCAATGTTGGGAAGATGGAAGAAAGCTGTTCTAGTAATATTCTTAACGTGTGTTTGAAAGGACAGTTCGGGGTCAAAAAAGACACCTACATTTTTGACTGAGTCACACTGGGTGATATTACATTTGTCAAAGTTCAGAGCAGTTTTTGAGAACAAATCAAGGCATTTAGATGGACCAATAACTAACATTTCGGTCTTTTCAGAGTTAAGGCGCAAGAAGTTGAGTGACATCCATTCTTTTATCTCAGTGAGGCAGGCCTCCAAATTTCCACAGTTTGGTGTGGCAGATTCCTCCATTGGAAGATATAGTTGAGTGTTATCTGTGTAGCAATGGAAACTGATATTATACTTGCGAATAATATCACCTAAGCATGTCCTAGCTGATCACCATCTTTAAAGAAGCATGTGAATGCTGAAAAGAAGGGGGCCAAGTACTGAACCCTGCGGAACACCACAGGTAACACTAAAGGGCTCAGATATCATTTCACCATATTTAACACAGTGTGTCCTATCTGAGAGGTAGGATCTGAACCATAAGAGGATGGTTCCTGAGAGACCAATCGATTTTTCCAACCGTTCTAGTAAGATATTATGGTCCACAGTGTCAAAGGCAGCACTATGGTCCAGCACCAGCAAGAGTGATGAAACGCCCAAGTCTATTGCCAGTAGAAGATCATTGGTTACCTTAATCAGGGCTGTCTCAGTAGAGTGGTTAGCCCTGAATCCTGATTGCATTGATTCAAAAAGAATGTTCTCGGATATTTACACAGTTGCAA